>NC_084754.1:39388260-39513260 GCF_033978785.1 Entelurus aequoreus
TCAGTATACAAGGTGGCTGAATATGCTCGCCGCTTCGGCGTGCCCGTAATTGCTGACGGAGGCATTCAGACTGTTGGACACGTGGTCAAAGCGCTGGCTCTGGGAGCGTCTACAGGTACGACAGAAAGAAACAACCTCATTACCACACTGCAAAAACTGAAATCTAAGTCAAATTAGATATATCAAATAAGGGTGATATTTGCTTATTTTCTGTCTGATAAAATAATTCTCCTCACTAAGCAGATTTTATGTTAGAGTGTTTTACTTGTTTTAAGTGTTTTGGTCCTAAATGATCTCAGTAAGATATTACAGCTTGTAGCTGAGATTTGATGACCTATATTGAGTAAAACATGCTTGAAACTAGAATATCAACTGTTGCAAAGCTGTGTCATCAACACTCACAAGTAAAAAACTGCTTTTTTAAAGTAATAATTTCTTATTTCAAGCATGAAAAAAAAAATCATGACTTTGACACAATTGTGTCTCATAATTAAAACAGATGACAGCTAAATGGACTTTGCTGTTTTATTTTCAATGAAACAATAGAAAAGACGTACTCATATAGTAGTACAGTTGGCACAGTACAGTAAACTGACAGTTAATATTTAAACATTTAACATGGGACATTTCTAAAAATTTTGAACAGATATAGTTCATGCACATTCAGATAAATTCCTCAAAATTACAATTAAAAAAATGTTGGCCGGGGGCCGGGCTGTATATATGCGCACTAATTGACTGAAAGAGCACGCACTTGGCGCGATGATGTCATGTTATCGATGGAAAAATGCATTTTTAGACAATATGATTTGCCTGAGCGGCTAGGAGACCCCGAGAGTAACAAGCGGTTGCCTTGTTGCCTTTCCATTAAGAACAATAAATTAGTTTTTAGTATAAGTTTGCTGGTTTCAAGAAATGTAATGCCGAGCGTATATCATTATGTCAAGATAATGGCACTAGCATTTACTTAACTTAAGAATATTTTTCAACATATTGAGCAAAAAAGGTCTCTCTTTTTTTTTCTACCAAGAAAAGTGCACTTGTTATTAGTGAGAATATACTTATTTTAAGGTATTTTTGGCTTCATTGAGGTTAGCTAATTAGGGACCGAATGTCCCTTTGGGACAGAGGACCCTATTCAATTTCTAGCGTTTTATTCTTTCTTTATTGTTATACTGCCGCCTCTTTGAGCTGTAATTTGACCCCCTTACCATGCTTCAAAACTCACCAAATTGGACACACACATCAGGACTGGCGAAAATTGCAATCTAATCAAAAAAACCAAACCCCAAAACTCAAAATTGCGCTCTAGCGCCCCCTAGGAAGAAAACACAGACAAAACTGCCTGTAACTTCCAGTAGGAATGTCGTAGAGACATGAAACAAAAACCTCTATGTAGGTCTCACTTAGACCCCAGCGAAAATCAACAGGAAATTTGCAATTCCCCCTTCAAAACAAACGTTTAGTAAAAACAGTCACCTTTTTTCAAACATTATCTCCTCTGAGCGCGTTTGTCGTGTCGGCTTCAAATGAGCACAGAAGAGAGATTGAACCCTTCTGATTAAATCTGATGAAAGAGTTTTAATTACTGCTCCGGTTTGGATTTTATGAGCCGTCAAAGTCGGTCCCGTCCATCGCTGCTTGCAGCTTTAATTTTACTTGTTTTGGAAAGTCTCGACAAGCCAAATGTTCTTGTTCTATTGGCAGATCATTTTACTTAGTTCAAATAAAATACCCCTCATTTTTCTATTTTCTTTTCTCCAATCAATCAATCAATGTTTATTTTTTCTCGTTTTTGAACACTGACTTTTTGCAGTGCATAGAGGCCTGCAACAAAATGTCTGCCTTTGCAAATATCATAATGCAGATTTGATTTGAAATGTCCGACAGGTTTGTTAATGTGGTTTGTAGTTTCTCTTCTTCCCATTTCTTCTGTTTTCTCTGCTCAGTGATGATGGGCTCGCTGCTCGCCGCCACCACGGAGGCTCCAGGAGAATATTTCTTCTCCGATGGGGTGCGTTTGAAAAAGTATCGAGGAATGGGCTCCTTGGATGCCAAGGAGGAAAACAACAGCCAGAAACGCTACTTCAGGTGGGGGACCAGCAACCTATTTTGCATATTTTTCTTGAAACGCAGTCATATTGATGTACAAAACCCAAAACCAGTGAAGTTGTCACATTGTGTAAATAGTAAATAAAAACAGAATACAATGATTTGCAAATCATTTTTTAACTTATATTCAATTGAGTAGACTGCAAAGACAAGATACTGGAACTGAGAAACTGTGTTAAATATTAGCTCATTTGGAATTTGATGCCTGCAACATGTTTCAAAAAAGCTGACACAAGTGGCAAAAAAGACTGAGAAAGTTGAGGAATGCTCACCAAAGACTTATTTGGAACATCCCACAGGTGAACAGGCTAATTGGGAACAGGTGGGTGCTGTTGCGTTTGACCAGATGTTCCTCCAAGTGGGATGTAAAACGCTGGTCAGTCCCAAGTTCCTTAGATGACATATAAACTGATATCGAATATACCACCAAGCACAGTATAGGTATTTTGTAATTTATTGTCAAATATTTGAGAATAGAGACCAGCCTCGAACAACACATACAAATGCGTAGCCCAAGTTCATCTCGCATTCCACAGGGAAAAGCAACTCTTTTCACACAAAGAAAGCCCCCATCTCCCCCCCCCACCCCCCCCCCCCTCCTCTCAACACTGATAAGAAGAGAGACTTGGGGGTTGTGTTCACATTCCTGATGGTTTACGACCCTGTCGTAAACCCTGTCGTAAACCTGGAAAAATATGAGCTGATTCAAACATGATTATGAATAAAGAAATAGCTCTTAAACATATGCATTATCCACAGTGCCATGATTGAGTATAAAGGCAGCTTCCATGAAATGCTCAGTCATTCACAAACAAGGATGGGGCGAGGGTCACCACTTTGTGAACAAATGTTTAAGAACAACGTTTCTCAACCAGCTATTGCAAGGAATTTAGGAATTTCACCATCTACGGCCCGTAATATCATCAAAATGTTCAGAGAATCTGGTGAAATCACTGCACGTAAGCGGCTAAGCCCGTGACCTTCGATCCCTCAGGCTGTACTGCATCAACAAGCGACATCAGTGTGTAAAGGATATCACCACATGGGCTCAGGAACACTTGCGAAAACCGCTGTGAGTAACTACAGTTTGTCGCTACATCTGTAAGTGCAAGTTAAAACTCTACTAAGCAAAGCAAAAGCCATTTATCAACAACACCCAGCAACGCTGCCGGCGTCGCTGGACCCGAGCTCATCTAAGATGGACTGATGCAAAGTGGAAAAGTGTTCTGTGGTCTGACGAGTCCACATTTCAAATTGTTTTTGGAAACTGGACGTCGTGTCCTCCGGACCAAACAGGAAAAGAACCATCCGGACTGTTCTTGGCACAAAGTGTAAAAGCCAGCATGTGTGATGGTATGGGGGTGTATTAGTATCCAAGGCATGGGTAACTTACACATCTGTGAAGGCACCATTAATGCTGAAAGGTACATACAGGTTTTGGAGCAACTTTTGTTGCCATCCAAGCAACGTTACCATGGACGCCCCTGCTTATTTCAGCAAGACAATGCCAAGCCACGTGTTACAACTGTGTGGCTTCATAGTAAAAGAGTGCGGGTACTAGACTGGCCTGCCTGTAGTCCAGACCTGTCTCCCATTGAAAATGTGTGGCACATTATGAAGCGTAAAATACCACAACGGAGACCCCCGGACTGTTGAACAACTTAAGCTGTACATCAAGCAAGAATGGGAAAGAATTCCATTTGAGAAGCTTAAAAAATGTGTCTCCTCAGTTCCCAAACATTTACTGAGTGTTGTTAAAAGGAAAGGCCATGTAACACAGTGGTAAAAATGCTCCTGTACCAACTTTTTTGCAATGTGTTGCTGCCATTAAATTCTAAGTTAATGATTATTTGCAAAAAAAAAAAAAAAAAAGTTTCCCAGGTGGAACATTAAATATCTTGTCTTTGCAGTCTATTCAATTGAATATAAGTTGAAAAGGATTTGCAAATCATTGTATTCTGATTTTATTCACCATTTACACAACGTGCAAACTTCACTGGTTTTGGGTTTTGTACATGCATGGTCTCGCTGTATTATTGTTTTCTTGTGAACAGTGAGGGAGACAAGGTGAAGGTGGCTCAGGGTGTATCAGGGTCAGTACAAGACAAGGGATCCATCCATAAGTTTGTCCCTTACCTCATTGCTGGCATTCAACATGGCTGTCAGGACATTGGAGCCAAGAGTTTGTCCATTCTACGGTAAGTGCATGTGTGAGTGTGTTAAGTCAAAAATGATGTCCTCTCTCTTACTCTCTATGATGTTTTTTTAATTCCAAAGCACACTAAGCAATATATTGATCATCAAAAATTCAATTTTTTTTAGCAGTTAGTGGTAGAAAAAGCAAATCAAGCAGAGAAACAGTAAAATATCAATGAATGAGGCGTTACATAATTCGTCTTTAGTAAACAAAGAATCTATACCGTATTTTTCGGACCATAGGGCGCACCAGATTATAAGGCGCAGTAAATGGGTCATATTTTGATTTTTTTTTAGAGATGTCCGATAATGGCTTTTTTGCCGATATCCGATATTCCGATATTGTCCAACTCTTAATTACTGATTCCGATATCAACCGATACTGATATACACTACCGTTCAAAAGTTTGGGGTCACATTGAAATGTCCTTATTTTTGAAGGAAAAGCACTGTACTTTTCAATGAAGATAACTTTAAACTAGTCTTTTAACTTTAAAGAAATACACTCTATACATTGATAATGTGGTAAATGACTATTCTAGTTGCAAATGTCTAGTTTTTGGTGCAATATCTACATAGGTGTATAGAGGCCCAGTTCCAGCAACTATCACTCCAGTGTTCTAATAGTACAATGTGTTTGCTCATTGGCTCAGAAGGCTAATTGATGATTAGAAAACCCTTGTGCAATCACGTTCACACATCTGAAAACAGTTTAGCTCGTTACAGAAGCTACAAAACTGACCTTCCTTTGAGCAGATTGAGTTTCTGGAGCGTCACATTTGTGGTGTCAATTAACACTAGAAGTCCCAGCATTTTTCTGTCTACCTAGAAGACCCAGAGAGGGGTCATTTGGCCCGACGCTTTTCCCGAATACACTAATCACTCATTTTGTTATGGTAATGAGGCTGTTAGGGGCAGTTTGTCTAGGTAGACAGAAAAATTATACATGTGGGAAATGCCGAAAGGAGCAATGGCAGTGCCAGGATTGTGAGTGACTGCTCAAATGTATGTCAGTCACGTTTACATGGACATGGTTTTTCATTCTTTGTAAATATGCTTTTTTCTTTGTAATTTTTTTTTTTTAAACTATTTTTGGCATACAAAAATAACAATTGCTTCTGCAACAACCCTCCACACCAAAACTGGGAAAACAGTTGCTTTTTCATTCTTTGTAAATATGTTTTGTTTTGTATTTTTTTTAACAATAAATGTCAGAGTGTTGATCCCTTCATTCTGTTGATCCTTGCAAAAACACACACAACCTACCTCAGAACTAAAGCTTGAGCTGTAAGGTCCCCTCCCCCACACAGGCTCAAGTGGCCCCCTGCCGTGTGCCACTAACAGCCACATTTTCATAACAAAAGGAGTGTCCACAGGGGGGACTAGGGGTCAAATGACCCTCTTGTGTGTTTTCTAGGTAAAAGTGTCAATTGACCCTTCTCTGGGACTTCGCGTGTTAAACGCTCAAAATGGCCAGAAAAAGAGAACTTTCATCTGAAACTCGACAGTCTATTCTTGTTCTTAGAAATGAAGGCTATTCCACAAAATTGTTTGGGTGACCCCAAACTTTTGAACGGTAGTGTATACAGTCGTGGAATTAACACATTATTATGCCTAATTTTGTTGTGATGCCCCGCTGGATGCATTAAACCAGTGATTCTTAACCTGGGTTCGATCGAACCCTAGGGGTTCGGTGAGTCGGCCTCGGGTTTGGCGGAGGTAAAGACACATCCGACTTATCGTGTAGGCAGGGTTTTGGGGCGGGGTTGAGGTGGGCGGGGTTTGGTGGTAGCGGGGGGTGTATATTGTAGCGTCCCATAAGACTTAGTGCTGCCAGGGGTTCTGGGTATTTGTTCTGTTGTGTTTATGTTGTGTTACGGTGCGGACGTTCTCCTGAAATGTGTTTGTCATTCTTGTTTGGTGTGGGTTCACAGTGTGGCGCATAGTTGTAACAGTGTTAAAGTTGTTTGTACGGCCACCCTCAGTGTGACCTGTATGGCTGTTGACCAAGTATGCGTGGCATTCAATAATGTGTGTGTAGAAGCCGCATATATTATGTGACTGGGCCAGCACGCTGTTTGAATGGAGGAAAAGCGAACCTGACGACAGGTTGTAGAGGACGCTAAAGGCAGTGACTTTAAGGCACGCCCCCAATATTGTTGTCCGGGTGGAAATCGGGAGAAATTCAGAAGAATGGTTGCCCCGGGAGATTTTCGGGAGGGGCACTGAAATTAGGGAGTCTCCCGGGAAAATCGGGAGGGTTGGCAAGGATGCCTTACGTCCAGCGTTTTAAAAAGTCATTAATTTTGCTTTTTGAAACCGATATTGATTTTAAAGCATTTATTGACCGATAATATCGGCAGATATAATTGGACATCTCTACTTGTATGTTTAATGCGCCGACAATCCATCAAACGGTGTGGCTTCTTAGCTTACCGATGTCATACTTAAAACATTTTTGACAGATTTTTCAGCGCTGTGTGTAATGTTCTATATTCTCAATGGAACATTTAAAGTTTTGGTGTTGTTTACTGGCGTCATCTTGCAGTCTACATCTCTTATGTGTGACTGCCATCTACTGGTCACACCCCCGGCCGAGTCATACCAAAGACTATAAAAATGGGACCCATTATCTCCCTGCTTGGCACTCAGCATCAAGGGTTGGAATTGGGGGTTAAATCACCAAAAGCTGCCACCGCTGCTGCTCACTGCTCCCCTCACCTCCCAGGGGGTGATCAAGGGTGATGGGTCAAATGCAGAGAATAATTTTGCCCCACCTAGTGTGTGTGTGACAATCATTTGGTACTTTAACTTTAACTTATCATTACACCATTTACCAAATAAAATAGCTTCGAGGTCGGTAAGCACAACCAGAATTATGCCGTACATTAGGCGCACCGGGTTATAAGGCGCACTGTCGATTTTTGAGAAAATGAAAGGAATTTAAGTGCGCCTTATAGTCCGAAAAATACGGTATTACATTTCCTAGCTGCATCACACGTGTTTACAGCCACTTGTTGCTATGGTAACATTTGCCCAGCACGATCATTTGTGCCACGTGAAAATAAAACCAGCATGAACCAGCCACAGTAACTGTTTACTTGAAAAAAAGGATGGAGAGAGTCGACAGGAAGGAGAAATGACATCAAAAATCTGCCTGTATTTACAGTACAGGCCAAAAGTTTGGACACACCTCCTCATTCAATGTGTTTTCTTTATTTTCATGACTATTTACATTGTACAAACTGTAGATAGTCACATCAAAACTATGAATGAACACATGTGGAGTTATGTACTTAACAAAAAGAGGTTTTATATCCTCGTTTCTTCAAAATAGCCAACCTTTGCTCTGATTACTGTTTTGCACACTCTTGGCATTCTCTCCATGAGCTTTAAGAGGTAGTCACCTGAAATGGTTTTCACTTCACAGGTGTGCCTTATCAGGTTTGGTTAGTGGAATGTCTTGCTTTATCCATGGGGATGGGACCATCAGTTGTTTTTGTGTGTGAATGAGAAGGTGTGTCCAAACCTGTACTTAGACTTAAACTTAGACTTAGACTTAGGCAAACTTTATTGATCCACCAGGGAAAATGTTCCACACAGTAGCTCAGTTACAAAGGATGGAAAGGATGATGCAGGTATAAAGTAGAATAAAAATGTACCTTAGTAGCAATATAAAATAGATCATATATGTAGGGCTGCAACTAACGATTAATTTGATGATCGATTAATCTGTCGATTATTACTTCGATTAATGGTCGGATAAAAGAGACAAACTACATTTCTATCCTTTCCAGTATTTTATTGAAAGAAAACAGCATACTGGCACCATCCTTATTTTGATTACTGTTTCTCAGCTGTTTGTACATGTTGCAGTTTATAAATAAAGGTTTATAAATTTAAAAAAATAAATAAATTTTAAAAAATGTAAAAAAAAATTTTTTTTATAAAAATTGCCTCTGCGCATGCGCATAGCATAGATCCAACGAATCGATGACTAAATTAATCGCCAACTGTTTTTATAATCGATTTTAATCAATTTAATCGATTAGTTGTTGCAGCCCTACATATATGGAATATTTACATATGATATATACAGTATATAATATGTACTGATACACTATGTTGCCAAAAGTATTTGGCCACCCATCCAAGTGACCAGAATCAGGTGTCCTAATCACTTGGCCTGGTCACAGGTGTATAAAATCAAGCACTTAGGCATGGAGATGGGGTCAACAAACATTTGGGAAAGAATGGTGTAAAACATGTCGCCACTGGACTCTAGAGCAGTGGAAACGCGTTTTCTGGAGTGACGAAGCACGCTTTTCCATCTGGTAATCTGATGGACCAGTCTGGGTTTGGAGGTTGCCAGGAGAACGCTACATTTCGGACTGCATTGCACTGAATGTGAAATTTGGTGGAGGAGGAATTATGGTGTGGGGTTGTTTTTCAAGAGTTGGGCTTGGCCCCTCAGTTCCAGTGAAAGGAACTTTGAATGCTCCAGGATACCAAAACATTTTGGACAATTCCATGCTCCCAACTTTGTGGGAACAGTTTGGAGCGGGGCGGGGCCCCTTCCTCTTCCAACATGACTGTGCACCAGTGCACAAAGCAAGGTCCATAAAGACATGGATGACAGAGTCTGGTGTGGATGAACTTGACTGGCTTGCACAGAGTCCTGACCTGAACCCGACAGAACACCTTTGGGATGAGTTAGAACGGAGACTGAGAGCCAGGCCTTCTCCACCAACATCAGTGTGTGACCTCACCAATGCGCTTTTGGAAGAATGTTGGAAAATTCCTATAAACACACTCTGCAACCTTGTGGACAGCCTTCCCAGAAGAGTTGAAGCTGTAATAGCTGCAAAAGGTGGACCGACATCATATTGAACCCTATGGGTTAGGAATGGGATGGCACTTCAAGTTCATATATGAGTCAAGGCAGGTGGTCAAATACTTTTGGCAATATAGTGTGTATTATATTATATTTGTATATAATATATAAAATATATAACAAATCCCAATTACCATGTTCAATATTACAGTATACGTTACAGCTGCAGCAAAAAAAAAAAAAAGGGCAGCATAAAATAGAGCAGAAAATATATACTATAATAGTACTGTATTTATTTACTATTGATTTTTTTGAGTTCAGGCTCTGTCTTGAAAGAAAATACACTGCATAAAGTCAGTGTTCAAAAACAAGAAGAAAAAAAAACAAAGACTAGGGGTATTTTATTTGAACTAAGCAAATTGATCTGCCAATGGAACAAGAAAATGTGGCTTGTCAAGACTTTCCAAAACAAGTAAAATTAGCTAACCTCAATGAACCCAAAAATACCTTAAAATAAGTATATTCTCACTAATAACAAGTGCACTTTTCTTGGTAGAAAAATATGAGACCTTTTTTCTCAATATATGTTGAAAAATATTCTAAAATTAAGTAAATGCTAGTGCCATTATCTTGACATAATGATATGCACTCGGCATTACATTTCTTGAAACCAGCAAACTTATACTAAAAACTAATTTATTGTTCTTAATGGAAAGGCAACAAGGCAACCGCTTGTTACTCTCGGGGTCTCCTAGCCGCTCAGGCAAATCATATGGTCTAAAAATGCATTTTTCCATCGATAACATGACATCATCGCGCCAAGTGCGTGCTCTTTCAGTCAATTAGTGCGCATATATACAGCCCGGCCCCCGGCCAACATTTTTTTAATTGTAATTTTGAGGAGTTTATCTGAATGTGCATGAACTATTTCTGTTCAAAATAGTTTGAAATGTCAAATGTCAAATGTTTAAATATTAACTGTCAGTTTACTGTACTGTGCCAACTGTACTACTATATGAGTACGTATTTTCTATTGTTTCATTGAAAATAAAACAGCAAAGTCCATTTGGCTGTCATCTGTTTTAATTATGAGACACAATTGTGCAACGTTCCCTCTAAGGTGCGCGCCTGTGCAATTGCGCACTGCTCAAGCGTCCTCTGCGCACGGCAAATCTATGCCACGCACAAAATCAAATAAAAAAATAAGCGCATAACAATTTTCTACACACGGACACGACAGAGAAAACTGTTTTCGTCATCATTGTTCAAATATTGTAACGTCTGTCGAGACGCTTTGAGGACATGAATTCCATCCATCACTTTACTGAGCAAAACTCTTTATTGTCGGCCATAAACACATCACCAAAACATTAGTAAAAAAAATTATATCTAGCAAAAGTGGTCATTTTCTGCAGTACAAACCAGACCAAAAGCAACTTTGTTATATCAACAGCAGCCGCTCGCTCTTTCTCACTTGCGCCAACACATGCACATATGGCACTTAGCCAGTGATGCGTTTACAGCCACACAAAAAGTCGGACAACTCCAACACCACACATAAAGTGTAATTCCAGGTCGTTACACTATGATTTACCAATCAAATGTGTGCTTATTCTAGTGTCATTTATTAGGAATCTTAATGTATACATATTAATCATGAAATGCTGTTGGTATATTAAAGGCCTACTGAAATGAATTTTTTTTATTTAAACGGGGATAGCAGATCTATTCTATGTGTCATACTTGATCATTTCGCGATATTGCCATATTTTTGCTGAAAGGATTTAGTATAGAACAACGACGATAAAGATTGCAACTTTTGGTATCTGATAAAAAAAAAGGCTTGCACCTACCGGAAGTAGCGTGACGTAGTCAGTTGAACATATACGCAAAGTTCCCTATTGTTTACAATGATGGCCGCATGAAGTGAGAGAGATTCGGACCGAGAAAGCGACAATTTCCCCATTAATTTGAGCGAGGATGAAAGATTTGTGGATGAGTAAAGTGCAAGTGAAGGACTAGTGGGGAGTTGAAGCTATTCAGATAGGGAAGATGCTGTGAGAGCCGGGGGTGACCTGATATTCAGCTGGGAATGACTACAACAGTAAATAAACACAAGACATATATATACTCTATTAGCCACAACACAACCAGGCTTATATTTAATATGCCACAAATTAATCCTGCATAAAAACACCTGCGTGTTTGTTATGCTAGCTCCTAGCTCCTCTGCTAGCTCCATAGAACACGCCAATACAATTCAAACACCTGATCAACACACACAATCACTCAGCCCAAAAGACCGTTTACCTAACCCAAGGTTCATAAAGCTTATATATTTTTAAAAAGTTACGTACGTGACGCGCACATACGGTCAAGTTATCGAATGTTTAGCAGCCAAGGCTGCATACTCACGGTACCTGATATTCAGCTGGGAATGACTACAACAGTAAATAAACACAAGACATATATATACTCTATTAGCCACAACACAACCAGGCTTATATTTAATATGCCACAAATTAATCCTGCATAATAACACCTGCGTGTTTGTTATGCTAGCTCCTAGCTCCTCTGCTAGCTCCTAGCTCCATAGAACACGCCAATACAATTCAAACACCTGATCAACACACACAATCACTCAGCCCAAAAGACCGTTCACCTAACCCAAGGTTCATAAAGCTTATATATTTTTAAAAAGTTACGTACGTGACGCGCACGTACGGTACGGTACGTGTTATGCTAGCTCCTAGCTCCTCTGCTAGCTCCTAGCTCCATAGAACACGCCAATACAATTCAAACACATGATCAACACACACAATCACTCAGCCCAAAAGACCGTTCACCTAACCCAAGGTTCATAAAGCTTATATATTTTAAAAAAGTTACGTACATACGCAAAAAAAAGCCAAAGCTGCATACTCACAGTAGCACGTCTGCGTCTTTGTCATCCAAATCAAAGTAATCCTGGTAAGAGTCTGTGTTGTCCCAGTTCTCTACAGGCGTCTGTGTATCCAAATCAAAAGTCCTCCTGGTTAGAGTCTCTGTTATCCGAGTTCTTCCATCTTGACTGCATCTTTCGGGAATGTAAACAAAGAAGCGCCGGCTGTGTACTGTTGTGGCTGACTACGTTCGAAAAATACGTCCATTTCGCACCGACAACTTTCTTCTTTGCTTGCTTGGCTTCCTTCTCCATAATGCAATGAACATGATTGAAACAGATTCACGAACACAGATGTCCAGAATACTGTGGAATTATGAAATGAAAACAGAGCTTTTTCGTATCGGCTTCAATGTGGAAGGCATACCCGTGTTCGCCGGGCTACGTCACACGCATACGTCATCCTCAGAGGCGTTTCGAACCGGAAGTTTAGCGGCAAATTTAAAATGTCACTTTATAAGTTAACCCGGCCGTATTGGCATGTGTTATAATGTTAAGATTTCATCATTGATATATAAACTATCAGACTGCGTGGTCGGTAGTAGTGGGTTTCAGTAGGCCTTTAAATAAATACTAATAAAAATATATTTTTTACAAACAGGAAGTTGCAGGAATGTACACATGATCCCCTGCTTACATCTCATTGTGCAACATGTGAATGTTTTAATGGGAACTAAATGCAATGTCTGAAAGGGGTACAAACTATTTCCAAAGCAGGACCTCCACCCAGACAAACAATACAAGTACACAGTTCATGAAAAACAATATTTTTTGTTATTGTCATTTTAAGTGGGCCTAAACACTTATATTAGAAATGGAAATGACTGCTGTCATTTGATTATAATAATAATAGAATGTTGTCTGTCTATCTGTGTTGGCCCTGCCATGAGGTGGGGACTTGTCCAGGGTGTACCCCGCCTTCCGCCCGAATGCAGCTGAGATAGGCTCCAGCACCCCCCATGACCCCAAAAGGGACAAGCGGTAGAAAATGGATGGATGGATGGAGATTGAACTTGTTATTTAGTCAGGTTTGGGACAGGTGTGCTGCTGGTGTAGCCACAGTGTGCACGTCTGATGTTGCTCACATGGGCTCCACTGAATGCTCAGGGAGGTTTTGCCTTTGCTCACACACATGAAAAATTAGAGGGAACATTGCAATTGTGTCAAAATCATGATTTTTTTTATTTTTATGCTTGAAATAAGAAATTATTACTCAAAACAAAGTAGTTTTATACTTGTGAGTGTTGATGACACAGCTTTGCAACAGTTGATATTCTAGTTTCAAGCATGTTTTACTCAATATAGGTCATCAAATCTCAATAACAAGCTGTAATATCTTACTGAGATCATTTAGGACCAAAACACTTAAAACAAGTAAAACACTCTAACATAAAATCTGCTTAATGAGAAGAATTATCTTATATGACAGAAAATAGGCAAATATCACCCTTATTTGAGATGTATATATATATATTTTTTTTTTTATTTTATTTTATTTTTTATTTTATTTTATTTTTTTAATGTCCTGCCCAGCTTCTCGGGCAAATCATATAGTAGATGTAGATGCCCATATCGGCTGTTCAGATTTACTTTACAAAAGAGAAGTGTAGGATACTTCTGTTGTTGCCTTACTTGTATTTTGACTTTATTAAATGTATTTATATTATCATTTGGTGCAGCCGGGCCGGAGCAGGAGGGGATAGAAAGAGAGAAAAAGGAAGACAGAGGGGGGAATTGTGGGGACAAGAGGGGGATTAGACAGAGAGACAAAAACAACAACAGCAAACACAACAACAACAACAACAACAACAGAGCAACATCAGCAAATACGACATGTACAAATATGATGGTAAAAGTAATAGCAAATAAGCAGTTAGCGAAAAAATTTAAAAAAATACAGAACTGAGCATTATTACACTAAAAATGGAGCAATATGAATACCAATAGAAATAGTGCTATTGATAATAAACAATACCAGTACTTTACCTTTATTATCAACAATACAATTGTTCAAATGCAACAATACATATACGTAATGATAACTTGAGATACGAAAGAATGCAGAAAAATGGAGGGGAAGAAAGAGAAGCAACCTTAACCTTGTAGATTGTTATAGTAACAATAGGTTAAGCTTTGTCAGTGTGCCATGTGTTATACCCAGTTTACCATGTGTTATACCCAGTTATTTGAGATATTTAAACTTACTTAGATTTCAGTTTTTGCAGTGCATGCATTCAAAAATGCCAAGACAGCACCACCTGTTGGACGTAGTGTAGTACTACAATGTAGAACTTGCCACTTGCTCCTCAGTGACCTTCTTGTCACAGGTCAATGATGTATTGTGGAGAGCTGAAGTTTGAGAAGAGAACTATGTCTGCTCAGATGGAAGGCGGCGTCCATGGCCTCCACTCGTAAGTTTTAATGCCCTCTTCTGCACATTTGTCCTTTTCTCATCACTTCTGTGTCTAATTGAATGGTGAATCAGTCCCATTTTTACCATAACGTGTGTTCTGTCCCTTTGTTTATTTGCATCGCATCAAACTGTTTTTTTCTCTCTTCCTCTTCTCGCTCATGCTATCATGTTAGATATTCTTTTGTACCATGTAAGTACGCACATACTGGCATTTCTCCATCTTCTCCCACTCTTTGTTAGCTGTAGTTCCCACAGTCTTCCGCACACTAAAAATGTACATTTTGGCGTCTGTCCTTTACGTTTGTAGTTATGAGAAGCGGCTTTACTGAGGCGGGAGGAAAAGGAAACGCCCGATCAGGACCTGACGTGCCCACCCCGGCACTGCTGAGCAGACACATGACACACACGTGACCAAAATGCTGAAATGTTCATGTTTTATATGATATCCACGATCAATACAGTAGATCCTCGCTACTCCTGGTGGGGGTTCCACGGTGAATAATTGAGACGCCCAGAATAATGTTTCCATTTGACACATGGCTCGCTTCATCCCCTCCAAACCCTCTTTTGCTAGCCTGATGTTGACATTCCCCCATCATTTTGGATCAACATTTTTTATTAAAAAAAAATGTATTATTAGTTCAAATTCAGCTCCAGAACCCAGCATGTCTCTCTTCAATCGCCACTGTTTGTTCTCGACAAAGGAAAGATAATAAGTACAGTCCAGGTTGAAGCCTAAGACCCTTATTATGTATGTATAGGTAGAATATGATAGGGTAGTAAATACTTATATTTATTGTACAATAGGTAAATGATGTGGTTGCAGGGCAGTTTCAAAAAGTCCACAAAAAAATATGTATATATATATATATATATATATATATATATATATATATATATATATATATATATATATATATATATATATATATATATATATATATATATATATATATATATACAGTATATAAAAATAATTGGTGATTAATTTTAACATTTTAAAGCATTAATCGGCCGATATTATCGGACATCTCTAATTATGACCACTTTAATGTTAAGTTGTCATATGTAATATATGGTATCTATTATGTTGGACAACTTACTGTTTAAATGTTTAAAAGGTATTCCAGGTGCAAATTAGTTTAGACCGGATAGGCTGATTGACAACACTAAATTGGCCCTAATGTGTGAATGTGACCCCGAAAGGGACAAGCGGTAGGAAACGGATGGATGGCGTGGCAAAGTTGGTAGAGTGGCCGTGCCAGCAATCGGAGGGTTGCTGGTTACTGGGGTTCAATCCCCACCTTCTACCATCCTAGTCACGTCCGTTGTGTCCTTGGGCAAGACACTTCACCCTTGCTCCTGATGGCTGCTGGTTAGCGCCTTGCATGGCAGCTCCCGCCATCAGTGTGTGAATGTGTGTGTGAATGTGGAAATACTGTCAAAGCGCTTTGAGTACCTTGAAGGTAGAAAAGCGCTATACAAGTATAACCCATTTATCATTTAATTATCATTTAATTTAGTCATCGATTCGTTGGATCTATGCCTCTGCGCAATTTGTTTATTTACATTTTTTTATTTTTTTTATAAACCTTTATTTATAAACTGCGACATGTACAAACAGCTGAGAAACAATAATCAAAATAAGTATGGTGCCAGTATGCTGTTTTTTCTCTCTCAATAGAATACTGGAAAGGATAGAAATTTAGTTTGTCTCTTTTATCCGATTAGTAATCGACTAATCGAAGTAATAATCGACAGATTAATCGATTATCAAATTAATCGTTAGTTGCAGCCCTAATATATATATATTTTTATTTTATTTTTTATTTTTATATATATATATATATATATATATATATATATATATATATATATATATATATATATATATATATATATATATATATATATAAGGGATGTGGGAAAAAATTGATTCAAATTCAAATCGCCATTCTCACGTTGTACGATTCAGTATCGATTCTCATTTTTCAAAAATTTATTTTTTAATTTTTTTAATTACCTTATTTTTCGGAGTATAAATCGCTCCGGAGTATAAGTCGCATCGGCCGAAAATGCATAATAAAGAAGGAAAAAAACATATAAGTCGCACTGGAGTATAAGTCGCATATTTTGGGGAAATTTATTTGATAAAAGCCAACACCAAGAATAGACATTTGAAAGGCAATTTAAAATACATAAAGAATAGTGAACAACAGGCTGAATAAGTGTACGTTATAGGAGGCATAAATAACCAACTGAGAACATGCCTGGTATGTTAACGTAACATATTATGGTAAGAGTCATTCAAATAACTATAACATATAGAACATGCTATACGTTTACCAAACAATCTGTCACTCCTAATCGCTAAATCCCATGAAATCTTATACGTCTAGTCTCTTACGTGAATGAGCTAAATAATATTATTTGATATTTTACGGTAATCATTACCGTTTATTAACACATTACCGGGTAATGTGTTAATAATTTCACACATAAGTCGCTCCTGAGTATAAGTCGCACCCCCGGCCAAACTATGAAAAAAACTGCGACTTATAGTCCGAAAAATACGGTAATCAATCCAACAAAACAATATTTTTAACAACAGTATCAATATTAGTAACAATTTCAACATAGCAGTGATTAAAAATCCCTCATTGACATTATCATTAGACATTTATAAAAAAAAATATATATATAAAATAATCTCATAAGCTTGACAACACACTGTGTCCAATATTCTCACAAAGATAAAATAAGTCATATTTTTGGTTCATTTAATAGTTAAAACAAATTTACATTATTGCAATCAGTTGATAAAACATTGTCCTTTACAATTATAAAAGCTTTTCACAAAAATGTACTACTCTGCTTGCATGTCAGCAGACTGGGGTAGATCCTGCTGAAATCTATGTATTGAATGAATAGAGAACCCTTTTGAATCGGGGAAATATCGTTTTTGAATCGAGAATCGCGTTGAATCGGAAAAATCGATTTATAATCGAATCGTGACCCCAAGAATCGGTATTGAATCGAATCATGGGACACCCAAAGATTCGCAGCCCTAATATATATATATATATATATATATATATACACTACCGTTCAAAAGTTTGGGGTCACATTGAAATGTCCTTATTTTTGAAGGAAAAGCACTGTACTTTTCAATGAAGATAACTTTAAACTAGTCTTTTAACTTTAAAGAAATACACTCTATACATTGCTAATGTGGTAAATGACTATTCTAGCTGCAAATGTCTGGTTTTTGGTGCAATACCTACATAGGTGTATAGAGGCCCATTTCCAGCAACTATCACTCCAGTGTTCTAATGGTACAATGTGTTTGCTCATTGGCTCAGAAGGCTAATTGATGATTAGAAAACCCTTGTGCAATCATGTTCACACATCTGAAAACAGTTTAGCTCGTTACAGAAGCTACAAAACTGACCTTCCTTTGAGCAGATTGAGTTTCTGGAGCATCACATTTGTGGGGTCAACTAAACGCTCAAAATGGCCAGAAAAAGAGAACTTTCATCTGAAACGCGACAGTCTATTCTTGTTCTTAGAAATGAAGGCTATTCCACAAAATTGTTTGGGTGACCCCAAACTTTTGAACGGTAGTGTATATATGTATATTTATTTATCTACACATTTGCAGGGTCGAATGTTCAATGGTGAATACGTGGGTATCCACTGCACGTCATACCATACTTTGACATGTTTATGAACTATTCTGTTAAAACCTCTTGAACAGACAGCTCATTTATTAGTTGTACACTTAAAAGCCACAGGTGACACAATAGGTACACCTGCACAATCTAATGAGATCCAATACAACTGTATCAAATGTGCAGTAATGTATACTGTTAGAAAAGTATTATTTTGCCCTAGTGAAGGAATGCACTACATGGAATATTTGTGGCTCATTTTGGAGGAGCTTTTGGATGTTTATCTAATTGCCCCCAGTGCACCTTTGTTATATTTTCCTTGGTTGGAAAGAAAGGCAATAACATTTTGTTTTCACTGTGTTTTATTTGATCACAAGAGCAAAGCATCACAAACATTTGATTTTATGGAAAAATGTAGATTTTTTTTTTTTGGAGGGGGTCGTGCAAGGGATGGGGAATGTGAAGCCACGTTGGAAGAGAACATACAACACGTATGTTCTACTCCAGTACATTTGCATTCATTAGCTTCTTACTCCACTGCCTATAGTGCAAATTCATTGTCATGTTCTCCAAATGGTAAGTATGTACAGTATTAGTATGTGGTCTCACTCAGGATATTGTGATGAACACAGTGAAGGAACAAAGAATGAACCTGTACAAATATGTAATATAATCTCAAATATAACTGATGTCGTGAAGGAGTTATTGTGTACACCTTTTATTGGAATTAAACAGAAGACACTGATTGACAATATCATTGTTTCATTATGAGCTAAAGTACGATGGCGCTTTGGATTTGCCGTATTTTCCGGACCATAGGGCGCACTGTATTATAAAGCGTGTGTAATGTTCTATATTTTCAATGGAACATTTAAAATTGTTGTGTTGTTTACTTGATTCTACGGAGCCCCTAAAGGGACATGGGGGAAAAAAAAAATGTGTAATTTTTTTAGACATGTATCTTGTGCACACGAGAAACTATTTCGTGCGCACGAGAAACTTTCTCTTGCGCACACGAGATAGTTTCTCGTGTATCTCTTGCGCACGAGAAACCATCTCATGTCTTAAAAAAAAATAAAAAATTAAAATGTTTTTTTTTCTCTTTATAACTTTATAAAAAATGTCTCCTGCGCATGAGAATCTTTTTATAAAGTTATAAAAAAAAAAATTATAATTATAATTTTATTTATTTTTTTAGACATGCTCTTGTGCACGAGATAGTTTCTCGTGTATCTCTTGCACACGAGAAACTATCTCGTGCGCAAGAGAAACTTTATCGTGCGCACGAGCATGTCTAAAAAAAAATAAAATAATAAAAATTAAAAAAAAAATATATATATATATATATATATATATATATATATATATATATATATATATATATATATATATATATTTTTTATAACTTTATAAAAAGAGAAACTTTCTCATGTCTAAAAAAAAAATCAAATAAAAAAGGGGCTCCGTATGATTCATATTGCAGTCTACACGTATCTCTTATGTGTGACTGCCATCTACTGATCACATTTATCATTTCACCATATACCAAATAAAATAGCTTCAAGGTCGGTAAGCACAACCAAAATGTTTCCGTACATTAGACGCACCGTCGAGTTTTGAGAAAATCAAAGGATTTTAAGTGCGCCTTATAGTCCGAAAACGGGGGAGGAGGGGTTCAATTTCAGCATGAAATAATCTTATACACACCTTAAACACACTATTATGGCTCTGGTGCTTCAACCAAAGGCAGAAAAATGCAGGGTCGACCTTATCCCCTCATTTAAGTGGTGCTTTTTAGACAAAACGGTGACGGCGTGGCGTTGTTGGGAGAGTGGCCGTGCCAGCAACTTGAGGGTTCCTGGTTCAATCCCCACTTTCTACCAACCACGTCCGTTGTGTCCTTGAGCAAGACACGTCACCCTTGCTCCTGATGGGTCGTGGTTAGGGCCTTGCATGGCAGCTCCCGCCATCAGTGTGTGAATGTGTGTGTGAATGGGTGAATGTGGAAATAGTGTCAAAGCCCTTTGAGTACCTTGAAGGTAGAAAAGCGCTATACAAGTATAACCCATTTACCATTTACCATTTACAAAACGGCAACGTTGAAAAGAAGGTTTACAGGCAACACCCATTGGACTTAAAGGCCTACTGAAACCTACTACTACCGACCACGCAGTCTGATAGTTTATATATCAATGATGAAATCTTAACATTGCAACACATGCCAATACGGCCGGGTTAACTTATAAAGTGACTTTTAAAACTTCCCGGGAAATATCCGGCTGAAACGTCGCGGTATGATGACGTATGCGCGTGACGAAGTCAGAGTAACGGAAGTTATGGTACCCGTAGAATCCTATACAAAAAGCTCTGTTTTCATTTCATAATTCCACAGTATTCTGGACATCTTTTGCAATTTGTTTAATGAACAATGAAGGCTGCAAAGAAGACAGTTGTAGGTGGGATCGGTGTATTAGCAGCGGACTACAGCAACACAACCAGGAGGACTTTGTTGGAGCGCTAGCCACGCTAGCCGCGCTAGCCGCCGACCTCACCTTGACTTCCTACGTCTCCGGGCCGCCAAACGCATCGGGTGAAGTCCTTCGTCCTTCTGCCGATCGCTGGAACGCAGGTGAGCACGGGTGTTGATGAGTAGATGAGGGCTGGCTGGCGTAGGTGGAGAGCTAATGTTTTTAGCATAGCTCTGTGAGGTCCCGTTGCTAAGTTGCTAAGTTAGCTTCAATGGCGTCGTTAGCACAGCATTGTTAACCTTCGCCAGCCTGGAAAGCATTAACCGTGCATTTACATGTCCACGGTTTAATAGTATTGTTGATTTTCTATCTATCCTTCCTTCTATCCTTTATTTTTTTGTTTCTATATGCAGTTAAAGCACGATGCTATCACGTTAGCTCGTAGCTAAAGCATTTCGCCGATGTATTGTCGTGGAGATAAAAGGCACTGAATGTCCATTTTGCGTTCTCGACTCTCATTTTCAAGAGGATATAGTATCCGAGGTGGTTTAAAATACAAATCCGTGATCCACAATAAAAAAAGGAGAGTGTGGAATCCAATGAGCCAGCTTGTACCTAAGTTACGGTCAGAGCGAAAAAAGATACGTCCATCGCTGCCTCTCAAGTCATTCACTGTAACGTTCCTCATCTACGAATCTTTCATCCTCGCTCAAATTAATGGGGTAATCATCATTTTCTCGGTCCGAATCTCTCTCGCTCCATTGTAAACAACGGGGAATTGTGAGGAATACTAGCTCCTGTGACGTCACGCTACTTCCGCTACAGGCAAGGCTTTTTTTTATCAGCGAGCAAAAGTTGCGAACTTTATCGTCGATTTTCTCTATTAAATCCTTTCAGCAAAAATATGGCAATATCGCGAAATGATCAAGTATGACACATAGAATGGATCTGCTATTCCCGTTTAAATAAAAAAAAATCATTTCAGTAGGCCTTTAACAAGCTTTGTACTTCCCCACAATAATTAGTAGCATGATTACAGTGACGCTGTAAATCTCATATTTATTATATTAACATTAAATATGTACATTACAAATCCATTACTTAATGCAAAAATTCTCCACATTTATGCAAGTTATTATTTTCTGTGTTAAATAAATCATCTAATCTCTCTCTATCTGTTCTGTGTGCAATTTACAATGAGGATGCTACAGTGTAGTTACAAATCAATGGTGTCACTGCAAATGCTAAAAGCATCAATTTGCCTGCACACATTGACAAACTCTGCTTGGGCAGCCATATCCCATTCTAGCTGTTTGCTCTCACTCAGTCTTTTAGTCCCTGCCAGTCGTGCGCATCCCAAGCCGTCTTTGGAAGCAACGCTCAAAGTTCGGTAACGTCTGTGATAAGACAAGTGAGGGATGGCGTGTGGAAGGCTGTTCTGCGCCATGTGCTGCCCTCTGTTGGCCCAGGAATTGGATCGCGGCTTTACTGTCTCTTTGTGTTTACTGCACAGACCCAAAGTTGATCCAGAGACGCTCCCTTTCCAGTCAAACTGCTCTTGTGATATTGGTGGTTTGTTGTTGAGGGACTTAAGTAAAACTTGAGGCTGGGTAGGTTGAGTTTTATCTTGAACCAAATATCCACAGGAAGAGGTTCTGTAAATAGAACCTCCCAATGAGGCAGAGCCTTGTTTTGAAGTACCTTGCTTGGGAGATTCCAGTGAATGGCTGGAGGAACTAGAAAAGAGTCTTGGCAAACCGAAAATACTGTGAGTGAATAGGGAGTCACTGAACAAAGCCTGGTCAATGCTGCGAGATAAATCTATAGGAGATGGAGGCTGTAAGTCCCCGGTAGAGTCAGCTCCGAGACCAAGACTTATCTGGGAAGGTAGCTGGAATTCCGGTGCATTTTTAGGCTTGTGAAGTGGACTTGTGTGTTTGTGTGGAAAAGCAGCTTGGTTTTGGTGAGGCTTTGAGACACAACCAAATCCATTTCTAGGAGGATCCACCATGGAGGTTAAAGGAAGAACTTCTGACTGTCCCCTTGTGGTGACATCATACACTACCATATTTTCTGGTTGGTCTTGTGACAAGGAAAGCACAGGAGAATGTGCACTACCTGGTGAGGGCAGGGTGGTACCTCGAGAGGGAGAGCCGCCGGACAGTCGGGACCAAGATCCTGGTCTGGGATGGTTCTTGAAGGACTTGGTGTGACAAAACAAAGGATGCGTGCCAATGAGGGACAAACCGAGGCACACGCCAGCCTCACATAGCCGACATCCCACCTGATAGCCCCACCAAGGCCAGGGTCGGAAACCATAGCTTTCCACCCCGCCCATACCCAGGGCATGTAAAAATCCATAAAGTTGTAGACCTCCACAACCTAACAAACACAAGGCGGCCCCGACTCCAGCACCTGCCGCCCTACCCCAATCATCCACTTTGGCAAAGGGGCAACTTGTGGGTTGAATCATCTCAGGAGATACTCCACACTCCCCATTGTCATTCAGTCTATAGACGTGTTTTGTGTCAATTTGTATTAGACAGTAAAAGATCACGTAAGAGCACGAGAGGAAGAGTGTGAGGCACACAAACACACCGAGAGGGAACAGAAGAATGATAGCGGGGAGGCTAGGGTAGAGTTGAAGAAGGCCAACACAGCCCAGAGAAACCCCAAAGTGCATCAAGGTTAAAGACAGTAACAAGCAAGGTTTGGGGAGGGCAGAGAGTGAGGGGGAGATGGCGAGTGAAAGGGAAAGACGCTTGCGTGAACGCAGGGAAATAATAAAGAAGGCCAGAGAGAACGCGGATGTCAAACAAGGGAAGGTAAGTTGAGAGAGCAGAAGAGAGCTTAGAGGTGGAAGATCATCTTGGTGACCGTAGGCATCATAAATCAAACAGAAAGCCTGAATTCCTGTGAATCCTAGGAGGAACAAGTGCAGGAGGGTGAAGTAAGGGATTCCAGAAGGACACCGGCAAGGCAGTCCTAACAAGCAGACCACAGAGATCAGGCCGAATACCGCAAAGACCGACCCAAGACCATAGATGTGGGCTTCCCAAGCAAATCCCCATGTGGCCAAGGCAGAGTTCCAGTCTGAGTACAAAGGCACAAAAAGGGCAGCGCTGTGAGCCACAGCGGGACCCATCGAGTCACTGGGTGTGAAACCATCAAGGTAGATGGGGGTCCATGTTGGGGAGGTTGTTCCCCAGGGTTTGACTGATGTGTTGTTACTGTTGTCGTCTGTCTGGAGAGGGTCATTAGTCTTTGGGAATTTCTTCTCATCATCAGCATCTGTTGAGGCATCTGTCAAACAACAAGAAAATACAGTTTCAGCTAACAATAAGAGTCAAGGAACACTAAACTAGGTGTTGTGTCTGTCCTCCAAGATTTACCACAACTCGAAATGAAGAGAATATCGATTAAATATGACGAGACAAGCTAACGGTGATCCTGAATTATTATTCCTCTTCTGGCAGTCAGGTACCAGCAATGTTCCCTCTAATTTGTCATGTGTGTGAGCAAAGGCAAAAACTCCCTGAGCATTCAGTGGAGCCCATGTGAGCAACATCAGACGTGCACACTGTGACTACACCAGCAGCACACCTGTCCCAACCCTGACTAAATGACAAGTTCAATCTCCATCCATCCATCCATTTTCTACCGCTTGTCCCTTTCGGGGTCGCTGGAGCCTATCTCAGCTGCATTCGGGCGGAAGGCGGGGTACACCCTGGACAAGTCCCCACCTCATCGCAGGGCCAACACAGATAGACAGACAACATTCTTTTATTATTATAATCAAATGACAGCAGTCATTTCCATGAGATTATTTTGTAATATAAGTGTTTAAGCCCACTTACAATGATAATAACAAAACATATTGTTTTTCATGAAATGTGTACTTGTATTGTTTGTCTGGGTGGAGGTCCTGCTTTGGAAATAGTTTGTACCCCTTTCAGACATTGCATTTAGTTCCCATTAAAACATTCACATGTTGCACAATGAGATGTAAGCAGGGGATCATGTGTACATTCCTGCAACTTCCTGTTTGTAAAAAATATTATTTTATTAGTATTTATTTAATATACTAACAGCATTTCATGATTAATATTTATAAATTAAGATTCCTAATAAATGACACTAGAATAAGCACACATTTGACTGGTAAATCATAGTGTAACGACCTGGAATGACACTTTGTGTGGTGTTGGAGTTGTCCGACTTTTTGTGTGTCTGTAAACGCATCACTGGCTAAGTGCCATATGTGCACGTGTTGGCGCAAGTGAGAAAGAGCGAGCGGCTGCTGTTGATATAACAAAGTTGCTTTTGGTCTGGTTTGTACTGCAGAAAATGACCACTTTTGCTAGATATCATTTTTTTTACTCATGTTTTGGGGATGTGTTTATGGCCGACAATAAAGAGTTTTGCTCAGTAAAGTGATGGATGGAATTCATGTCCTCAAAGCGTCTCGACAGACGTTACAATATTTGAACAATGATGACGGAAACTGTTGTCTCTGTCGTATCCGTGTGTCGAAAATTGTTATGCGCTTATTTTTTTATTTGATTTTGTGCGTGGCATAGATTTGCCGTGCGCAGAGGACGCTTGAGCAGTGCGCAATTGCACAGGCGCGCACCTTAGAGGGAACGTTGTGTACCAGGTACGCCTGGTCTAAGGGATGATGCCAGTCAACAAATCGTTAACTGAACAATAGTAAAATGTGACTACAGTGGGACTCGCAGTGCAGACATGTGCCTACGCTAAAATATCTGAACTGTCAACTAACTAAGCAACCAAGGAGACGCTCCGATCAAAAAACAGGTCTTGATAGAGGCATTACGTTTGAAATATAGACAAGACGAGGACCTTCAGGGTGGTCTTACTGTCAGTGTAGTGACGAGTAGTGCAGAGGAAGTGGAGTATGTGAAGGTAATCCATTATAAAAGACAACAGGCTTGTAGCAGGAACTGTAACTGGGTCATACAGAGTGGGGAGCAAGTCACAAGCGAAATGCCAATTATTGACTTCACTGCTGCTCCCATTTTGCTTGGCTGTTGATAAGCATAGACCGAATGTGTTGTGGAGAGTCATTGAGAACACGGTTAAGTGTTAAGGATTGTGATCGTGCAGCTCATGCATAATGAAACCATGCTCCGATTTAGTGGTTATAAATGGCACGCGTCCTAGTTCTTGTCCTTTTTTATTATCATTTGATTATTTTCACACTCCGACAACACCAATAGGTGCTCTTCTTAGGAGCGCTCGTTAAAAACATGGGAAATCACCTTGCGATAAAAGGATTAACACAGTTGTGTTAGTGCACCAGTCCTTGCTGACACAACACCGTCATGTACAAGTCAGTATCTGTAGTGTTTACTGTCATTTCTTATGTCCGGGACTACGGACATAATCGAGCACAAATCTAATGCAATTCATTTAATGTCCATTATTTTGCACTTTCAGTGCAAGTAAACATAAACATCAAAGCCAACGTATTCTTCTTCTCCAGATTTTGGCGCGCTCTACTTTCCACATTGTTTACCCGATTCAAACCATTCCAACTTCAAACTGTTCAGCCTATTCGGGAATTGCGGGTTTTCCCTTGACAAATTCCAAAAATTACCAGATTTCCCAGAATTCCAGGTTTTCCGGGATATTTTTCCCATTCAAAATGAATTGCCCATATTTCAAACTTTCACCATTTCCACATTTTTTGATCTAATCAAACCATTCCACCTTCAACACATTTCACCATTCTGGAAATTCAAACTATCATTTTTCCAAGTTCAAAAAAAATTCCAGGATTTTCTAGAATTCCTGGTTTTCCAAAGCCCTATTTCCACCCTTTATTCTGTCGACTACTCCTTCCACATTTTTCAACGCATTTCAAGCGTTCCACCATCAAAACATTCCTCTTAATCAGGACAGAAAACTAAGTTGTTTTTTGAACTGGAAAAATTCCCGGTTTTCCCAAAATTTCTGAAATTCCGTAATACCATTTCTCAATTCAACATGGTACTCCTTCAACATTTCTCGACCGATTTGAAGAATATCAACACCAACCATTTCAACTTATTCAGACCATTCAAGTTGTTGTTTTTTTAACATTTTTTTTAAAAATTCTCGCTTTTCCCGAAATTCCCAATTTTTCTGAAATTCCCATTGAAATCAATGGGACATTCTTCAAAGTTCCAAATTTTCCACGTTTTTCATCTGATTCAAACTGTTCCAACTTCAAACTGTTCAGCCTATTCGGGAATTGCGGGCTTTCCCTTGACAAATTCCAAAAATTACCAGATTTCCCAGAATTCCAGGTTTTCCGGGATATTTTTCCCATTCAAAATGAATTGCCCATATTTCAAACTTTCACCATTTCCACATTTTTTGATCTAATCAAACCATTCCACCTTCAACACATTTCACCATTCTGGAAATTCAAACTATAATTTTTCCAAGTTCAAATTTTTTTTCCAGGATTTTCTAGAATTCCTGGTTTTCCAAAGCCTTATTTCCACCCTTTATTCTGTCGACTACTCCTTCCACATTTTTCAACGCATTTCAAGCGTTCCACCATCAAAACATTCCTCTTAATCAGGACAGAAAATGAAGTTGTTTTTTGAACTGGAAAAATTACCGGTTTTCCCGAAATTTCAGAAATTCCGTAATACCATTTCTCAATTCAACATGTTACTACTTAAACATTTCTCGACCGATATGAAAAATTTCAACACCAACCATTTCAACTTATTCAGACCATTCAAGTTTGTTTTTTTTACCATTTAAAAAAAAAATCCCGCTTTTCCCGAAATTCCCAATTTTTCTGAAATTCCCATTGAAATCAATGGGACATTCTTCAAAGTTCCACATTTTCCACATTTTTCATCTGATTCAAATTGTTCCAACTTCAAAAAATTCAGCCTGTTCAGGAATTGTGTGCTGTACTTCAAAAATTCTAAAAAAAAATTCCCGGATTTCCCATAATTCTTTTTTTTTTTTTTTTTTTTTTTTGCATTTTTCCCATTCAAAATGAATTGGCCATTTTTCAAACTTCTACAATTCCCACATTCTTTAACCTATTCCCTATACCCATTCCACCTTCAACACATTGAACTCATCCTGGACATTCAAACTACCATTTTTACACATTCAACACATTTCCAGGAATTCCCGTTTTTTGGCAACCTATTTCCACCCGTCTTAAGTTTGACTACTCCTTTCACATTTTTAAACCCATTTCAACTGTTTCACCGTCAAAACACTCCTCATACTCAGGACAAAAACTAAGTTGGTTAAGGAACTAGAAAAATTCCCGGTTTTTCCGAAATTTCAGGAATTTCTCAATTAACACCTGTTACTAATTCAACATTTCTTGACCGATTTAAACAATTCCAACACCAACCAATTAAGATCACTCAGGACATTCTTGCTCCTAATCATTTTTTTTTTAAATCCCGCTTTTCCCCAAATTCCCAAATTTCCAGGAAGTTCCCATTGAAATGAATGGGACATTTTTACAAGTTGCACAATTCCCACATTTTCCAACCTATTCAAACCATTCCAACATCAACACATTCCACTCATCCTGGACATTCAAACTAACACTTTCCCCAGTTCCAATCCAAATTACGGTTTCCCTGGAAATTCAAACTCTTCAACATTCAAACCATTCCAACATTCAAACTATTTCAGCATTTAAACGATTTCAACATTTAAACCATTTCTACATTCATTCTACATTCCATTAGCATTTCAGTTCAGCGTTAGCTTTTCAACATTCAAACCATTCCAATATTCAAACTATTCTTACATTCATACTACACTCTGTATACATTTCACTTCAACTTCAGCATTGGAGCATTCACATGCAATTCCTTCAGGAATTGCCTCTTCTAGTATTATTATAGAGTTTTTGTATTTGAATGAGTATAGCAGAAGGATACATTTAGTTTAGCCACACAACGCTCGCCTCATATTTTAACACTCATTTTTGTCAAAAAAACAGATTGGCTATAGTTTATTCAAGTTGTACATCTGGTTGTTTGGAAATTTAGCCTCAGGATTTCAAATCCTTTACCAATTTCAGTAGAAATTGCGTGAATTCTGAAAAGCCGAACTGAAATGCTAACAGTCAGCATGCTAGCCCGATAGCATCAGGTAACAAAAAAATGCTACTTGTGGGTGTGGAGCTACAAAAGCTAGCATGCTATTTTAGCATACTAATATTTTAGCGTTGGCATGCTAGCATATGACTTACAATCGGAAGAATCATTTGACTTTGGAATGGTTTGGATCGGTTGGGAAATGTAGACGTTCATTGGCCATTTCTTTCAAGAGGGAAAAATGTTCGGGGAAATGTGAAATTCCTGGAAGTGTGGCAATGTAGTTAAGTGAAAAATGGTAATGAACATTTTAAGAGTCAAATGGTATGAATCGGATAAAAAAAAATATGAGAGAAGAAGGCGGACAAAAAAATGGAGCGGAATAATAATTGTAATACTTTTTGTGCGAATTACCGTTAAAATGATAAATCATGGTAAAATTTTCCAACAATTATCATTACCGGTTCAAATTTTGATGATCAAAAACATGATCGATTAACGCGCTTTGAAAAACTCACAGTGGTAACTTTTATTTCCTGGAGAAGCAGCTTCTGCGTTAATTGCTAGCTAGCTTAAATGCTAACATGAATACATTATTAATATATTAAAAGTTAAAGTTAAAGTACCAATGATTGTCACACACACACTAGGTGTGGCGAAATTATTAATATATCTACCCAATGCAGATGATAAACATATAAAATAACAACAATATGAATTCTGAAAAGCAGAACTGAAATGCTAACAGTCAGCTAGCTCGCCCGATAGCATCAGGTAACAAAAAAATGCTACTATGAAAAATGTGGAATTCCTGGAAGTGTGGCAATGTAGTTAAGTGAAAAATGGTAATGAACATTTTAATAGTCAAATGGTATGAATCTGATAAAAAAATATGAGAGAAGAAGGCGGACAAAAAAATGGAGTGGAATAATAATTGTAATACTTTTTGTGTGAATTAGCGATGTAAGGTTACCGTTAAAATGATGAATCATTTTCCAACAATTATTATCGGTTCGAATTTTGATTATCAATTACATGATCGATTAACGCGCTTTGAAAAACTCACGGTGGTAACTTTTATTTCCTGGAGAAGCAGCTTCTGCGTTAATTGCTAGCTAGTTTAAATGCTAACATGAACACATTAACATATCTACCCAATACAGATGATAAACATATAAAATAACAATAATATGAATTCTGAAAAGCAGAACTGAAATGCTAACACTCAGCATGCTAGCCTTATAGCATCAGGTAACAAAAAAATGCTACCCATGGGTGAGTACCTGCAAAATGAGCTACAAAAGCTAGCATGCTAATATGTTAGCGTTGGCATGCTAGAAAATGACTTGCATTTGGAATAATTATTTGACTTTGGAATGGTTTGAATCGGTTGGGAAATGTGGACGTTCATTGCCCATTTCTTTCATATGGGAAACATTTTCTGGAAAATGTGGAAGTCCTGGAAGTGTGGCAATGGTATGAATCGGATAAAAAAAAATATGAGAGAAGAAGGCGGACAAAAAAAAATGGAGCGGAATAATAATTGTAATACTTTTTGTGCGAATTAGCGATTTAAGGTTACCGTTAAAATTATAAATCTTACCGGTTCAAATTTTGATGATCAAAAACATGATCCATTAACGAGCTTTGAAAAACTCACGGTGGTAACTTTTATTTCCCGGAGAAGCAGCAACTGCGTTGATTGCTAGCTATTTACCATGAATTGATTAACGTGGACCCCGACTTAAAAACAAGTTGAAAAACTTATTGGGGTGTTACCATTTAGTGGTCAATTGTACGGAATATGTACTGTACTGTGCAATCTACTAATAAAAGTCTCAATCAATCAATCAATCAATCAATCAGCTTAAATGCTAACATGAATACATTAACATACCTCCCCAATACAAATGATCAAAATATAAAATAACAATAATATGAATTTTAGAAAAACGCAGAACAATAGTTAATGTTTCTTCTTCCAATAAAGTATATTATTGATAGAAATATTTCAGTACTTTTTGAGCACATTCAACAGTATCGTGATAATAATAATAAGCCAATACATTTGGTCACAATAACCCCGACTTTGTGAATTCATTTTATTGCATGAATCACACAACTAAAGACACACTGATGACTTATTATTAGGCTTAATCCAATCTAGATCAAACAAATGTGCCATATTAGTTCAGTAAAACAGGTTTACCCCTTTCTGTCTCCACGTTAGATCCCCTGATCGGAACTACATCCTCTATACCGTCCTTTGTTGTGACATTCGGTCTCCTCCTGGTGGTTCCGGTTCTCTTGTCAGATCTAGTGTTGCCTGTAAAATCCTCAGTTGGACCATTTGGCGAAGGTGGACCGGAATGAACCTGCCTGTCAGGTGGTTGGTCCCAGCTCTGTTGTCCTCCAGGCTTTGTGGGATACAGCACGGATTCATTCGCAGTCAGAGGTTGAGGTTGAGTGAGTTCTCCGCCACTTTCTGTTGGCCTATATTCCCCCCAAACTCCCTGCTGATCATCTCCCCAACCGGAGGAGCGTGGAAGCATGTTTTCCTCAGGAACCGAACCCCATCCGAGAGTTCTGTCAGCCGGTTTCTCCTGGGCATGTTCCCCGGTTAGGACTGGGACGTGCAAAGAGAGAAGCCACCAGAAAAAGAGCGAGAGCTGGTAAAGGGTCCGTGGAGAAAGCATGGTGAAGACTTGAAGGGAAATTCCTTAATCACATCTTGGACTGGATTTTAGGGTGATCTTTACCCGCCTGGAAAAGAACGAGGGATTGAGACGAGGATAACAATGCAAGCGCGATTACAGACACTGCTTGATATTTATGTCGCCTGTCACGTTTCAGGGCTCTCACCTCATCAGCAGGTTCTGCGAACATGTCGAACGCTGCATAGCCGCTCTCTGACTGCGTAGTGTCTACACGCTCTTGTGTCGCTCCCTCCCCTCTCTTGCCAGCGTACACATGGGACAGACCCCCACCTCCTCTTGCACAGTGTGGGGCTATACCCACTGACAGTGCACGGTCAGCGGTTCATTATAAACACATGTTTGAGCTTGGTTTTGTTTTTACAAGCGTATGTCATGCTAACGGGTCGGCACGTCGAAAGACCGCTTCAACAAGATGAGTCTTATGTTTAAAAATAGAAACATCTCAATCGACACCAAACTCAGAGTCCTGAAAACGTACGTGTGGTCTGGCCTACTTTACAGCTGTCAATGCTGGACTTGAAACAATCAACTGAGAACATTTGAGATGTGGTTCTTCAGAAAAATACTCCACATATCACGGACTTAAAAGGAAAGTCCATCCATCCATTTTCTACCGCTTGTCTCTTACAGGGTTGCGGGGGGTGCTGGAGCCTCTCTCAGCTGCATTCGGGCGGAAGGCCTAACCCTAACCCTAACCCTGGGGGCCAATTTAGTGTTGCCAATCAACCTATCCCCAGGTGCATGTCTTTGGAGGTGGGAGGAAACCGGAGTACCCGGAGGGAACCCACGCAGTCACGGGGGGGGGGGGGGGGACATGCAAACTCCACACAGAAAGATCCCAGAGCCCAGGATCGAACCGATGTATTGTGAGGCACACGTACTAACCCATGTTCCACCGTGCTGCCTGAAAAGGAAAGTCATGAAGAGGTATTACCAGTGGTGTGCCGTCAGGGCCAGCAAAGCCTTCTGTGCTGGCCTAATATAACCAGAAATCATGATCATAATTAAAGATAAAATCATTTTTTTATTTACTTTCCCTAAATATCTAAAAGTATTCATATTCTCTTCATGTCATATTATGCTCTTTCCAGTGCTGTTGTTCTTTTTTTTTTTTTAAATGTGTCTGAGGGGCCAATGTGTATGTGTGTATAAATGATATATACTCATTTAGCAGAGGTGTGGACTCGAGTCACATGACTTGGACTCGAGTCAGACTCGAGTCATGAATTTGATGACTTTAGACTCGACTTGACAAAATGTAAAGAGACTTGCAACTCGACTTAGACTTTAACATCAATGACTTGTGACTTCACTTGGACTTGAGGCTTTTGACTTGACATGACTTGCTACTTTCCCCAAAACCCAAACCTTAAAAAGTTATTTGGGAGCGCTCCGTATCTTTCATTTTACACGTCTGTGTCTATAAGCGTGTGTGCTGTCAGTACAACAGCCAATCAAATTAAATCTACATTGTTTTCATCCCACAGCTCTCATCCAATCAAATTGCAGGACAACCACCGAACAAGAGTTGTCAAACAATGCGGCAGTGAGAAACAATTATGCCAAAGTTGGTTTCGTTCGGGTATAAAAACTACGACTTGGTCAACAAAAAACGAATTGCCGTATGCAAATCACGCAGTTGGAATATTACAGACGGAGACGCAACAACTTCCAACTTCGTTCGACATTTGAAGTTGCACAAAGAAGGGTAAGTTTTGAATGTAAGATAACGTTTATTGGCTAAGTAACATGACTTTTATTTGCTGTGTAGTTAAATCAGTGAGGCTGTAAACTCACTGCTAACGTCATAACCATAGACATCTTATAAGGGTACGCAGCATTGGGTGCTACTGCCTACTGGCGCAGACGAGACGCGGGGCCGCCATCTTGGAGTGGTGATCCGCTCCACTCAGTGCAATTCATTTGGCAGGAGCAATGAACTGTCAGCAAATTTAATTCATCTTACCTCACTGAATACCACTGATTTTCACGCGTTTTTTTGTCATACGTGTAGCTATGATAACGGACACATGTTTTGGCGTTTTTATTATTCATAGTTTGCTTAACAGTAATATAATATTCTTATACGCTATAAGTGACCAGACGTCCGAGATCAAAACTGGGAATATAATCCCAGAGAAGGGGGAAAAAAACGGTCAGCTATTTTTAAGTTGAAGAAACAATATGATTAGATTATATATACATGCGTATATCCTACATAAACAATGTATGAATACATTAGATATCTATATATTTTAGGGACCTATAGACTGTAACTCTGTTGCTGCAGCAGTAGAGAGTTTATTCTGTTTTGACACTTTGTATTGATATTTTGTATTACATTCTTCCCTTAAATGATAATGTTTACAGTGATTGTTTTATATGTATTTTTTATGTATGTCGCTTTGGATAAAAGCGTCTGACAAATACTTAAACATATATAAACACCTGAAAGTCTTTATATCAGCTAAAACCACCAATCTGTTTCACTGGATTCAGAATAAAACCAAATGCTGTCTTACCCAACAATGTTAGTATTTGAATATTGTTACTTGAAGACTTATTCCTGGTTACAATTATACTGTTAAGAAAGTATTGTCTTATACTTTGCCTAAAATGAGAATGCATCATAATCAGCGGCGGCTGGTGAATTTTGTTTTAGGTGGGGCTGAAAGTTTGTAAACCAAACCCCTGTAGGGGCGTCATCCTCCCCCAGAAGAATTCTTTGTGATTCTCACATACAAATATTGAAGATCTTTGCTCCTTCTCAACTTTGTGGTAATGTTATTTTCATAAAATACAACCAATAGTATGTTAATGTTTGTTTTTGCAAATGTGTTTATTCTGTAAAGGAATGAGTTAAATGTTTAAAATTGTTTAAACTATTAAAATGACTGGTTAATAGTGCTATTATGAATTGCAATGTCAGCACTATTTTTTTTCCTGCAATTTCAAATGCACTTGTTTTAATAAATAAATACAGCGTTTTAAAAGCATACACAATCTGTGTAAAAATATTAGTCTGTGGTTAAAAGGACTTGAAAGGACTCGAAACTCAAAATGCAGGACTTGGGACTTGACTTGAGACTTTCTAGTCTTGACTTTGGACTTGACTCGGGACTTGCCTGTCTTGACTCGGGACTTGACTTGAGACTTGGGGGCAAAGACTTGAGACTTACTTGTGACTTGCAAAGCAATGACTTGGTCCCACCTCTGTCATTTAGCTGTACTGTATGTGTGTATGGGTCCCTTTTTTTTTCAGAAACACTAATAGCAAAAGTCACAGTGTACGATGGGACACCCAAAATGTACATGAAAATAAAGAAAGTGGGATTTACAATATTAACTATGAACAATAAAACACTGAATATTAACAACGTACAATGTACATCGCTCCTCGGTAGACATCTTTTACAATCAAGCAAAACACAACGGAAATGTAACAAACAGCAAAATATGATATATTATCACTTTTATGCAGAAATTTGCTGTAAAAATGTGCTTCCGCATCTGTTCCTGACACATGTGCTCTGAAAACAAACCCCGCCCACTCTGCTTTGTTCCTGGTGTGAGCTGCTGTGACCTAGATTACCCTAATAACTCCTATAACACTAGGCGGGCCAGATTAAAGGGCCCAACAGGCCGGATGGGGCCCTCAGGCCGTAGTTTGCCCACCCCTGATTTACAGTAAAAACCCACTTGAAATTTGACACTACAATTAAGCAGCCCATTTTTTTACCTGTAAAAATACAATGGTACTGTTTTTCTATTTACCCTAGAACAGGGGTGGCCACACTTTTTTTTTTCAGGCGAGCTACTTTTCAATTGACCAAGTGGAGGGGATCTACCTAGGGATGATGTTTGATAAGAAATTATCGAGTTCGAGCCCATTATCGAATCCTCTTATCGAACCGATTCCTTATCGATTCTCTTATCGAATCCAGATAGGTTGTATATGGAAAAAAAACCCACAATATTTGGTTTAACAAAAGCTCACTTTTATTTTATAAGAAAAAAATTAAATTAAATACATAAATAATTATTGACTGTTGTTACCCGCCTAAAAAAATAAAATAAATATTGACTGTTGTTACCCAAAGTATATTAAGTGGGATTTTTCAGAAAAACAAATATATACAGTAACACAAAAACAACCTGTCTCTGTGATCACTATAGGTGTATAAATAATAATATAGTGTTAAATAAAATCAGTCCCTTGGGCACAAAACTGAAAATAATACAGCTCTCCAAAAAGTGCACTTCTGCTGCTATTGGAACATCCTTCTGGGGTCCATCAGTGTGGCCTCCTCCAGGAATGACTGCACGTCCTTGTCCTGGAGGGAAAATGAGGGACAGACACAGCATAGAATTAGGGGGGAAATTAGCTGAATATGAAGACTAGGGTGTCTGTTATTAAGTCTTTAGCATTAGTATGTGGAATTAAATGATGGAATGGATTAATTATTGAAGTTCAACATTGTACTGATATGATCCACTTTAAGAGGTTGTTCAAATTAATAGTGCTTACAAAGTACAAAGAAGAATTATGAGACATACTTTCAACCTCATTGAAAATAAGATATTCTTCATCTCAGTATATTAATAATGACTGAATTAATTAATTACATATTGCAAAACTGTTGTATATACTAATTCACAGATGTTATTTTATTATAAAAAGGTAAGTAAATGATGTATATATTTGTAAACGGTCTGAAGTGGGAAAGGGGTAGGACACACCCTCCGCCATCGACCGGTCGCTCGTGATCGACGTAATGTGCACCCCTGCATTAGAGGGACTGTGAAACGAGTGAAAGAGGCCGCCTCAGAGTTGTTTTACAGTTTTTCCTTGCCTCCGTTGTTGAATGCTTGTTCTTGTGAGGTTTGGTTGTCTCTAAAACATGCGGGGTGTGGTTCTAGACCTGCTCCGTGATGCCAGGACTAACTGCAAACAAGATTGCAGCGATGTGGCCCTCTGTGAAAACAAGTCTGACATCACTGTTGTGCTATATATGAAGTAGTCTTGTCCCTATACCAATATTTTGGTACCGTTTTTTTTTTTTGATTGATTGAAACTTTTATTAGTAGATTGCACAGTACAGTACATATTCCGTACAATTGACCACTAAATGGTAACACCCCAATAAGTTTTTCCAACTTGTTTAAGTCGGGGTCCTCGTTAATCAATTCATGGTAACGGTACAAAAATGTATTTTGTTACTTTTCGGTACTTTTTGATACTTTCTAAATAAAGGGGACCACAAAAAAATTGCATTATTTGCTTTATTTTAACAAATAATCTTAGGGTACATTAAACATATGTTTCTTATTGCAATTTTGTCCTTAAATGAAATAGTGAACATACTAGACAACTTGTCTTTTAGTAGTAAGTGAACAAACAAAGACTCCTAATTATTCTGCTGATGTATGCAGTAACATATTGTGTCATTTATCTACCTATTATTTTGTCAACATTATTAAGGACAAGCAGTAAAAATTGATTATTAGTCTACTTGTTAATTTACTGTTGATATACTCTTTTAACATGTTCTAGCTACACTTCTGTTAAAATGTGATAATCACTTATTCTTCTGTTGTTTGGATACTTAGTTTTGGATGATACCACAAATTTAGGTATCGATCCGATACCAAGTAGTTACAGGATCATACATTGTGTCACGAGGGGGTTTTGCGGCTCACTGCGGGGTCGTTCTCCCTGGAATGCAGAACGGACAACTCCGGACGACAGCGTGAGGTAGGAGATGATTTTAATCTTCTCAAGAAATCTTGGCAGGGCATGAGGTAAACAAACATAAACTATGCCGTGGAACAAACACGAAACTGTGGCATGGAACAAACAGCATAAACTATGGCATGGAACAAACACGAAACTGTGGCATGAAACAAACAGCATGAACTATGGCGTGAAACAAACACGAAACTGTGGCATGAAACAAACAGCATAAACTATGGCATGGAACAAACACGAAACTGTGGCATGAAACAAACAGCATAAACTATGGCGTGGAACAAACACGAAACTGTGGCATGAAACAAACAGCATAAACTATGGCGTGGAACAAACACGAAACTGTGGCATGAAACAAACAGCATAAACTATGGCGTGGAACAAACACAAAACTGTGGCATGAAACAAACAGCATAAACTATGGCGTGGAACAAACATAAAACTGTGGCATGAAACAAACAGCATAAACTATGGCGTGGAACAAACACGAAACTGTGGCATGAAACAAACAGCATAAACTATGGCGTGGAACAAACACAAAACTGTGGCATGAAACAAACAGCATAAACTATGGCGTGGAACAAACACAAAACTGTGGCATGAAACAAACAGCATAGACTATGGCGTGGAACAAACACGAAACTGTGGCATGAAACAAACAGCATAAACTATGGCGTGGAACAAACACGAAACTGTGGCATGAAAAAAACATCATAAACTATGGCGTGGAACAAACACGAAACTGTGGCATTGAACAAACATCATAGACTATGGTGTGAAACAAACACGAAACTGTGGCATGAAACAAACAGCATAAACTATGGCGTGGAACAAACACGAAACTGTGGCATGAAACAAACAGCATAAACTATGGCGTGGAACAAACACGAAACTGTGGCATGAAACAAACAGCATAAACTATGGCGTGGAACAAACACGAAACTGTGGCATGAAACAAACATCATAAACTATGGCGTGGAACAAACACGAAACTGTGGCATTGAACAAACATCATAGACTATGGTGTGGAACAAACACGAAACTGTGGCATGAAACAAACAACATAAACTATGGCGTGGAACAAACACGAAACTGTGGTATGAAACAAACAGCATGAACTATGGCGTGAAACAAACACGAAACTGTGGCATGAAACAAACAGCATAAACTATGGCGTGGAACAAACACGAAACTGTGGCATGAAACAAACAGCATAAACTATGGCATGGAACAAACACGAAACTGTGGCATGAAACAAACAGCATAAACTATGGTGTGGAACAAACACGAAACTGTGGCATGAAACAAACATCATAAACTATGGCGTGGAACAAACACGAAACTGTGGCATTGAACAAACATCATATACTATGGTGTGGAACAAACACGAAACTGTGGCATGAAACAAACAACATAAACTATGGCGTGGAACAAACATGAAACTGTGGCATTGAACAAACATCATAGACTATGGTGTGGAACAAACACGAAACTGTGGCATGAAACAAACAACATAAACTATGGCGTGGAACAAACACGAAACTGTGGTATGAAACAAACAGCATGAACTATGGCGTGAAACAAACACGAAACTGTGGCATGAAACAAACAGCATAAACTATGGCGTGGAACTAACACGAAACTGTGGCATGAAATAAACAGCATAAACTATGGCGTGGAACAAACACGAAACTGTGGCATGAAACAAACAGCATAAACTATGGCGTGGAACAAACACGAAACTGTGGCATGAAACAAACAGCATAAACTATGGCGTGGAACAAACACGAAACTGTGGCATGAAACAAACATCATAAACTATGGCGTGGAACAAACACGAAACTGTGGCATTGAACAAACATCATAGACTATGGTGTGGAACAAACACAAAACTGTGGCATGAAACAAACAACATAAACTATGGCGTGGAACAAACACGAAAGTGTGGTATGAAACAAACAGCATGAACTATGGCGTGAAACAAACACGAAACTGTGGCATGAAACAAACAGCATAAACTATGGCGTGGAACAAACACGAAACTGTGGCATGAAACAAACAGCATAAACTATGGCGTGGAACAAACACGAAACTGTGGCATGAAACAAACAGCATAAACTATGGCGTGGAACAAACACGAAACTGTGGCATGAAACAAACAGCATAAACTATGGCGTGGAACAAACACGAAACTGTGGCATGAAACAAACATCATAAACTATGGCGTGGAACAAACACGAAACTGTGGCATTGAACAAACATCATAGACTATGGTGTGGAACAAACACAAAACTGTGGCATGAAACAAACAACATAAACTATGGCGTGGAACAAACACGAAACTGTGGTATGAAACAAACAGCATGAACTATGGCGTGAAACAAACACGAAACTGTGGCATGAAACAAACAGCATAAACTATGGCGTGGAACAAACACGAAACTGTGGCATGAAACAAACAGCATAAACTATGGCGTGGAACAAACACAAAACTGTGGCATGAAACAAACAGCATAAACTATGGCGTGGAACAAACACGAAACTGTGGCATGAAACAAACAGCATAAACTATGGCGTGGAACAAACACAAAACTGTGGCATGAAACAAACAGTATAAACTATGGCGTGGAACAAACACAAAACTGTGGCATGAAACAAACAGCATAAACTATGGCGTGGAACAAACACAAAACTGTGGCATGAAATAAACACGACTTACGTGGACACGGCATGAATCGAACAACTAGCATAAACTTGGAATCGGACATGAAAACGAGCAATGACGCCAGGCCGACTGACTGGCAAAAGCAGGCTTAAATAGTGGCTCTGATTAGGCACAGGTGAGCGTCCCGAACACCAGAGGCAGGTGAAAACGATAAGCTGCCATGGCAACCAAACTCAGAAGTGTCACAAACAGGAACTAAAAGAGTTCAAAACTAACAGAAAATAACAAAAACATGATCCGGACCACGGATCATGACACATTGGTCATATTCAAAGTCCTCATGTGTCCAGGGACATATTTCCTGAGTTTATAAACATAATACGATTTTTTTTTTTTTAAACGAAAAAAGATTTTGTGATGCTAAAAAATATCGATGTAATCATAGTAGCATCGACTAGATATGCTACTGTACTTGGTATCATTACAGTGGATGTCAGGTGTAGATCCACCCATGGCGTTTGTTTACAATGTGACGCCGATGATCTCTTGTATCCTCCTACAGTGTGTAGTGAAGCATGTTTAGCTATTCCTCGTCCTGCGGTGATAATAATACTTGTAAGAAACTGACTTTATTTGTCACCATGAAGACGAGGATTAGTGATTTAAAACACTGCTTTAAAGGGCATTTCAGTGTTATAACTTCACCTTTATCTTTACTTTTTAGGCCAAAATGCGTCCGTTCTCCCTTTTCTGTCTACACACTGTGTCTGCTTGTAAGTACTCTGTGTGCGCGCGCTGCCGAACATGCTCCTCTTCTCATAAAACCGGCAATGTCACGACGTGACGACGACGACGGGGTTGTGGGGGACCGGTACTTTTTAGAGGCGGTATAGTACCGAATATGATTCATTAGTATCGCAATACTATACCAACACCGGTGTACCGTACAACCCTAATATGAAGAATGCAGACATTCCTATGCAATAGGAGCTGCAGCTGTAGCCAATAAGTGGATCAATACCTGCCATTGAATACATGTTACAGCTGATGCTAAAGTGGCATACACAATATTCATCATGTATGACCGTGTGGGTGAGAGCATGCTCAATACTAATGATTTAACCATCATTGCATAACACTAGTAGTGCCGTACTGTACCCTTAAGAGATTGAATGTTGCAAGTAGGGATGGCCGATAAATGCGTTAAAATGTAATATCGGAAATTATCGGTATCGGTTTTTTTATTATCTGTATCTGTTTTTTTTTATTTTTTTTATTTTTTTTTATTAAATAAACATAAAAAACACAAGATACACTTACAATTAGTGCACCAACCCAAAAAACCTCCCTCCCCCCATTTCTTTCTGTTATCAATATTCTGGTTCCTACATTATATATCAATATATATCAATACAGTCTGCAAGGGATACAGTCCGTAAGCACACATGATTGTGCGTGCTGCTGCTCCACTAATAGTACTAACCTTTAACAGTTAATTTTACTCATTTTCATTAATTACTAGTTTCTATGTAACTGTTTTTATATTGTTTTACTTTCTTTTTTATTCAAGAAAATGTTTTTAATTTAGTTATCTTATTTTATTTTATTTTTTAAAAAGTACCTTATCTTCACCATACATGGTTGTCCAAATTAGGCATAATAATGTGTTAATTCCACGACTGCATATATCGGTTGATATCGGTATCGGTAATTAAAGAGTTGGACAATATCGGATATCGGCAAAAAGCCATTATCGGACATCCCTAGTTGCAAGTGATTGTTTTGATTTTAATTGCACTTTCTCATTCATTCAGGGGGGGAAACCACTGGCCTCATGGCCTCATTCAATTCCCTCCTTTCCTTCTAAAATAGACACTGATCCACATACATCATCCCCTTCCACTGGTCAGCTGATGTACCACAAAGATTGGAAACTTCCTAAACCCACTGACCCCAGAATGCAGGCAGCAGGCAAAGTGCAGGTAAAAAAAATGTGTAACCATGACAAAAGCAAGGAATGCAGCATGGTGGTGCAAAAAGATTGAACGTACAAAAGCCAACGATCCACCGCCATTTCCACGGAGATGGCATGAGAAGCGTCCTGATTAGTGATCCCTCGCAGGCGTGACGCTTGAGCTCTAATCGGGGGCAGGACTACGAACCAGCGCTGAGCAAGGAAGGCATTATAGTGGAGTTAATCCCAATATTCTATTGGTTTATTAGCTATTATATTTGATTGTTCTACAGTGTATAGTGGTAAAGCTCCTAGCCATTATGGACAACACCTCCCACCCACTACACTCGGACCTGGCGGAGAGAATGAGCACGTTCAGTGAAAGGCTCAGACTCCCAAAATGCAACACGGAACGACACAGGAAGTCCTTCCTACCGACAGCCATCAAACTGTATAATGCATATGTTCCTTTTTGACTGTACTTAAATGTATAATAGACTATTTATATTATTCACATGTAAATAATACTGTATAATAGACTGTATTTATGTTTTTCACATGTGAATAATGCTGTATATTAGACTGTATTTATATTATTCACATGTGAATAATGCTGTATAATAGACTGTATATATATATTATTCACATGTGAATAATGCTGTATGATAGACAGTATTTATATTATTTACATGTGAGTAATGCTGTATGATAAACTGTATTTATAATATTCACATGTGAATAATGCTGTATAATAGACTGTATTTATATTATTCACATGTGAATAATGCTGTATAATAGACTGTATTTATATTATTCACATGTGAATAATGCTGTATAATAGACTGTATTTATGTTTTTCACATGTGAATAATGCTGTATAATAGACTGTATTTATATTATTCACATGTGAATAATGCTGTATAATAGACTGTATATATATATTATTCACATGTGAATAATGCTGTATGATAGACAGTATTTATATTATTTACATGTGAATAATGCTGTATGATAAACTGTATTTATAATATTCACATGTGAATAATGCTGTATAATAGACTGTATTTATATTATTCACATGTGAATAATGCTGTATAATAGACTGTATTTATATTGTTCACATGTGAATAATGCTGTATAATAAACTGTATTTATATTATTCACATGTGAATAATGCTGTATAATAGACTGTATCTATATTATTCTAATGTGAATAATGCTGTATGATAGACTGTATTTATATTACTCACATGTGAATAATGCTGTATAATAGACTGTATTTATGTTTTTCACATGTGAATAATGCTGTATAATAGACTGTATTTATATTATTCACATGTGAATAATGCTGTATAATAGACTGTATTTATATTATTCACATGTGAATAATGCTGTATAATAGACTGTATTTATATTATTCACATGTGAATAATGCTGTATAATAGACTGTATATATATATTATTCACATGTGAATAATGCTGTATGATAGACAGTATTTATATTATTTACATGTGAATAATGCTGTATGATAAACTGTATTTATAATATTCACATGTGAATAATGCTGTATAATAGACTGTATTTATATTATTCACATGTGAATAATGCTGTATAGTAGACTGTATTTATATTGTTCACATGTGAATAATGCTGTATAATAAACTGTATTTATATTATTCACATGTGAATAATGCTGTATAATAGACTGTATTTATATTATTCTAATGTGAATAATGCTGTATAATAGACTGTATTTATATTGTTCACATGTGAATAAGGCTGTATAATAGACTGTTTTTATATTATTCACATGTGAATAATGCTGTATAATAGACTGTATTTATATTATTCTAATGTGAATAATGCTGTATGATGGACTGTATTTATATTACTCACATGTGAATAATGCTGTATAATAGACTGTTTTTATATTATTCACATGTGAATAATGCTGTATAATAGATTGTATTTATATTATTCATATGTGAATAATGCTGTATAAAAGACTGTATTTATATTATTCACATGTGAATAATGCTGTATAATAGACTGTTTTTATATTATTCACATGTGAATAATGCTGTATAATAGACTGTATTTATATTATTCACATGTGAATAATGCTGTATAATAGACTGTATTTATATTATTCACATGTGAATAATGCTGTATAATAGACTGTATTTATATTGTTCACATGTGAATAATGCTGTATAATAGACTGTATTTATATTATTCACATGTGACTAATGCTGTATAATAGACTGTATTTACTGTATATTATTCACATGTGAATAATTCTGTATAATAGACCGTATTTATATTATTCACATGTAACTAATGCTGTATAATAGACTGTATTTATATTATTCACATGTAACTAATGCTGTATAATAGACTGTATTTATATTATTCACATGTAACTAATGCTGTATAATAGACTGTATTTATATTATTCACATGTGAATAATTCTGTATAATAGACTGTATTTATATTATTCACATGTGAATAATGCTGTATAATAGACTGTATTTATATTACTCACATGTGAATAATGCTGTATAATAGACTGTATTTATATTATTCACATGTGAATAATTCTGTATAATAGACTGTATTTATATTGTTCACATGTGAATAATGCTGTATAATAGACTGTTTTTATATTATTCACATGTGAATAATGCTGTATAATAGACTGTATTTATATTATTCTAATGTGAATAATGCTGTATGATAGACTGTATTTATATTACTCACATGTGAATAATGCTGTATAATAGACTGTATTTATATTATTCACATGTGAATAATGCTGTATAATAGACTGTATTTATATTATTCACATGTGAATAATGCTGTATAATAGACTGTATTTATATTATTCACATGTGAATAATGCTGTATAATAGACTGTATTTATATTATTCACATGTGAATAATGCTGTATAATAGACTGTTTTTATGTTATTCACATGTGAATAATGCTGTATAATAGACTGTATTTATATTATTCTAATGTGAATAATGCTGTATGATAGACTGTATTTATATTATTCACATGTGAACAATGCTGTATAATAGACTGTTTTTATATTATTCACATGTGAATAATGCTGTATAATAGACTGTATTTATATTATTCACATGTGAATAATGCTGTATAATAGACTGTTTTTATATTATTCACATGTGAATAATGCTGTATAATAGACTGTATTTATATTATTCACATGTGAATAATGCTGTATAATAGACTGTATTTGTGTTATTCACATGTGAATAATGCTGTATAATAGACTGTATTTATATTATTCACATGTGAATAATGCTGTATAATAGACTGTATTTGTTTTAGTTTTTCCTCTGTGTTTGTCTTTATTTCCTGTCAGCGCTTTTATATTCTGTCGCAAAGTGTTGGTGATGAACCCCAACATGCAGAGAAGGCAGGCTTGGGGCAGGAAAACATGATTTAATGTTCACAATAAAGCAAAAACACAAAGCAGGAACTAGGAACAGGCAACATGGAAACAGGAACCAGAAAACAGAAAAACTGGAAATAGCTAACGGCTAACAGGATCTGGCTAACAGGAAAACAAGAAGCTAGGAGAAAGCAAACTACAAATAGCTATCAGGAACAGCTTACAGCTATGACGACAAGAAGTAATGACAATCACATCGACAAGGACAGGTAGACAACGACAGGTAGCAGCTCTAACGACAATCAGTATTAATGACAATACTCCAGCACAGACTGGATGGCAAGGCAGGTTTAAATAGCAGCTGGCTGATTGACACCAGGTGTGGCCAGGTGCCAATCAGCCGCAGCTGAGGGAAAACAGCGCTCAGGGAGAAAAGCAGGAAACAACCAAAATAAAAGCGCTGACAGGAAATAAATACAAACACAGAAGAAAAACTAAAACATAACCAAACTGTCAAGGACAAACCTGGCAGTTTCAGTGTTATAACTTCACCTTTATCTTTACTTTTTAAACCCAAATGCGTCCGTTCTCCCTTTTCTGTCTACACACTGCGTCTGCTTGTAAGTACTCTGTGATTGTGCGCTGCCGAACATGCTCCTCTGCTCGTAAAACCAGCAATGTCACGATGTGACGACACGGTTGAAGCGGTACTTTTAAACAGAGTATAGTACCGTATTTGATTCATTAGTACCGAAATAGTATACCAGTACCGGTATACCGTCCAACCCTATGTCAACACAATCATAACTGACCTTGAGTACTTTTAATAAGTGTTGTTTATGTCCTCTTAAAGCAGTATTACATTATGAAGTCATTTTACTTTGAAGGGCCACTTCTTTGTCCCAACATAACCACTTTGTTGTCCCTGACTTTGCTTTTGCAGCTTTGTTTCTGCATCTTGTCCTGACCGCTCTCAGTCCCAGCAGGATCCCACCCTGGTCCCTGCTGACTTTGTCTTGCTGGATCAGGACTTATCCAAACAGAAACTGGTCGCCCAACGCATATAGTCGGCAAGGCACTGACCATTCGGTCATGTCACTCACTGACCTCATGTGTTTGGCCTGCCATTGTTCTTCTCCGGTCCCCTTTACTTACGGCTGGGTTGAGGCTTTCCTGTGTCCTCTCCAGACTACTGATTTGTGACACGGAAGGTCAGATCTTCACCACAGTCTGGTTGTGGAAACAATTGAAAACACCTCTCGGTTTCGCTTTTTAGAACAGTGCAAGTCGGACGTCCCAACAGTGGTAGGATTTGGAGTTCAACCAAACTATTTCTCAGAAGTCAAACAAAACTCCAACCAGTTTATGGACGTGACCGTCGTGATCCAACCTGACAATTTGGTATCATTTCTTGTTTTGTCAGTTGTTCCTGTTTGATATCTGTGTTTTGTCTGGTACCCAATAAAGGGACCTCCTGCTTTCACTTTGCCTACCTTCTCTGCATCCTGGGATCACAGTGGCATCAGCAAACTACTTAAGCGCCGTGAGCATCTCAGATGTGATTGTTGTTTTTGGGTCTTTGGCTTTTTTCTGTGATGCCATAATAAAAGAGTACCACCGATAGCAAAAAAAGGAAAATTGTGATGGTAACCATAGAACAGAAAATGCAACAAAATATGACATACAACCAATAAAAAATCCAGCAATGCCTACAAAATACCATTGGTATCGCAAATACCTTTTTGGTTCTCTTTGGGCCATCAAATTAAAATTGCCATTCGGCCATCAAGGTGTTGTTTACTTTTAGTTTGATTATACAGACGTGAGCTTCTTATTTACACTTTATGACAGCAAAGAATGTCCAAATGTGACTAAAACTGTGAAATTAATGAATTCACTTTACATCCGGAGTGTCAAACTCATTTTAGCTCACGGGCCTCAGGGAGGAAAATCTATTCCTGGTAAAAATCACGGCACAATAATTAAAAAATAAAGAAAACTTCAAAACTTTGTCTTACTTTGGTCAAAAATAGAACAAGCACGTTCTGAAAATGCACAAGTTACAACTACCGGTAATCCTTTTGGCAAAACACTTAAGTTAGTTGAAAATTCAGAGGGGAAAAAATGGTGACATGGTGATGCCGCATTGGCGACATCCACAACTGCCACAACACATTCATTGATCATCATTGAAATATTACAATTATAATATAATTGTAACAATTGTCAAAATGACACCATGATAGCCAAATTAAAGGTCACATAACTGCAAACTTAACCAATGTGAACATGGTAGATTTAATCATAACATAAAATAGATAGATAGATAGTACTTTATTGATTCCTTCAGGAGAGTTCCCTCAGGAAAATTTAAAAATAAAATAGAACAAATGTAGAAACATACATTTTTACAATGGAGTTCAGGGTGCGCATTGTGCTTTTAACCCAGGGGTCGGCAACCCAAAACGTTGAGAGAGCCAAATTGGACCAAAAATACAAAAAACAAATCTGTCTGGAGTCACAAAAAATGAAAAGCTGTGTAAAAGTGTTATAATGAAGGCAACACATGATGTAAGTATCTATATTAGCTATAATAGCCTACTATCAAAATTATTTTGAAAGACTTATATAAGTGTTATAAATGATTTTATAAGACTTATATAAGTGTTATAATGAAGGCAACCCATGATATAAGTGTCTATATTAGCTATATTAGCCTACTATCAAAATGAGTCGCAGGCTGAAGCAAATCTTTGTTGACAGAAATGTTGAAATGTAATATTTATTCTACACATTTTTACAACATTAGAAACCATTAGTAAATCAGAGGCTACTCAGAAGGTGACATAACTCCTGGAAATGACTGGTTTTTAATGGCCAAAGGTATAGATGTGTGTGTCCAAGTTAAAGGAAACGGCAGGCTGTCTTCTTCTAATAGATTTATTACAATCTTTGGCAAGCTAGGTAACGTTTGCTGTGGTCTGGAACAACATGGCACACAAACAACAGAAATGCAGCTAATATTACATACAGATAATGTGTCATGAGACATGCAAATGTAAATTATATACAAAGAGGATAAAAGTAAAGGATATTAAATGAGCTCAAATATATATACATATATATGCCTGATTAGCACTCTACACAAGTAAATAACATCAACAAAGCTCACCTTTGTGCATTCACACACAGCATAAAAAGTTTGATGGACAAAATGAGACAAAGAAGGTGTGGAAGACTGTACCTGTAAAGAAACTGTTGTGTCACAGTCCACACTATGGTGAGTTCAAGAACCACCGAAATGAGTAGGACAAAAGGATGTTCACCAAATAGTGTCATCAGTGAAGCATACACACAAACATATTAAACAGTGGTAGTTCTAACAATTGGGAAGGTTCGTGTCATGTTTGTCTTCAAACTAAAAACATACTAAAACAATAAAAAATAGTTTCCCCCCGTCTTTTTCCATTTTCAATTCTTTTCGTTATTATATTTTATTTATTTTTTAATGACATTTTTTTTTGGGGGGGGGGGGGGGGGGTGTTTCTCAGTACCTGTATTATGATTTCCCTATCAAATGAACCGACCAAGAAGGCGTCTTGTAAAACTCCACTGTGTAGGATGGGAAGCAACATGAAGGTGTTCTGTTTCTTTCATGTATTGTAATCCACAGAAAGATTTTGTTTTGACCCGAGAACTACAAAGTGGAGAGAAAGCAGGATCTGCCCAAGTTCCGGGCACCTCTTCTTTGTACTGTTTTACGACCTTTTCTTTGAACTGTTATAATCAAAGGCGACGGCTGTTTACGACCCCAGTCCCATAGAAACAGCTGTTGCCATGTAATCAGGGAAAGTTTAAAAAAAAAGAGGAGAGAACATCCGCACCGTAACACAACATAAACACAACAGAACAAATACCCAGAACCCCTTGCAGCACTAACTCTTCCGGAACGCAACAATATAGAAAATAGGTCATGATTAACAGAAGTGTGTGTGTTACATCTAAAAATAATAGATTTCTTTGTTTCGGAATTGTTAACTAGTGACTTAGATCTTTAAACACATTTTGTTGCGGTGCTACAGGCTTTTCAAACTGAGTTTACAGAAATACAAAAGTAACAGGCACTAAAAAATTGTTTCAACTTTATTTCAATAACGATGTAGAACAGAACCGTACAAATAGAACAAACACGATACATGGAAAATACATGAGGACATATAATCTCTATTTGCCAGACTATTAGACAACAAAACGCAATTGGAAACATGAAATATTATAAAATAATAGAAACAAGTGTGTGGATTTTTTTAAAGGGCTTCATCATTTTTTAAAGAAAGCGTCATATATTACTTTTTAAATTAGTCTTTGATGGAAATTGTTTTTTCAATGCTCCCAAAATGTGGGAGGTTTTCATGGCCTAGAATGTGTTACTGTGGACACATGGAGGTTAAAATGCTAAACTAGGAAAAAGTCAGTGAAACATTGCAGTCTGCTGAAGAAAAGAAAGGAATATCAGTATTGAATAAGTGAAGCCATAAATCACATTGAAGAAACTATGGCACAGTATAAAAGGGCCCAATCAATGATCAAGAGGGCCATAAAAACCCAAAAGTACAGAGTATATTAATATTATTTGTGAAAAAGTCCATCATGAGTGGTGTATAGGATCAGCAGAAAGGTGTAGAATAGAGGAAGTAGTGGTGCAAATTAAAAAAAAAAGCCTGTGTTTTTTAAAATTTGGTAATGAGCTTTTTTCTTTGAGATTAGGCGAAAAATGTGATATTTGTTGGGACCAGTCTTCGTAATAACGCCGTTATATAATACTAGTAACGAGTAATCTAAGTAATTACTTTTAGGTCCGTTATGCCGTCTGGGATTCTCTGCTTAGGCTGCTGCCCCCGTGACCTGACCTCTGATAAGCGGAAGATGGATGTATGGATATAAATAGATAGATGAAATAGTACTACGGTGTATGTGGAAATCAATGTTGAGGTATTATTATTGTTATTATTATTATTAAGTTGGAAATGATATATTACACATATCTAAAACTATCACCTGAAAGTCTTTATATCAGCTAAAACCACCAATCTGTTTCCCTGGATTCAGAATAAAACCAAATTCTGTTTTATCCAACGATGTTAGTATTTGAATATTGTTACTTGAAGACTTATTCCTGGTTACAATTATACTGTTATTGTCTTATACTTTGCCTAAAATGAGAATGCATCATAATCAGTGGCGGCTGGTGAATTTTGTTTTAGGTGGGGCTGAAAGTTTGTAAACCAAAACCCTGTAGGGAGGTCATACTCCCCCAGAAGATTTATTTGTGATTTTCACATACAAATGAAGCATTCTGGTGCATTCTGACAAAATAATGAAGACAAAATAGAACATTTCATAGGTTTGCAGAGAACTATATACAATATGATAATATTATTTTCACAAAATACAACCAATAGTACGTTAATGTTAAATCTTACTTGTGAAAAGTAATCCCCCGATTCCTATTTTCAACAGTCCGCTCATTTGAGCAGGAAAACGCTGAACATTATCTTTGTTTTCTACCTGTCAACTGTCAGTTTAGGCTGCTCACCGGCTGCTCATCACCACTTCAAGATGGCGGCCGAATTTCTCGCGTCACAACAGCCAATGCTGTGTCTACTTATAAGATGTAGATGGATGGATGGATATTGTCATTACACACACTTCTGTTCTTTGAATACACGCCCACAAACACACCACGTGACCTTATATACGCATTTCTGCTCAAGCAAACATATCTATTAAACATAATTTATTCCATAATCATATTTATGATGTATTTATTATTTTTGTAGTTATTATTATCTATATTAATTCATGTATTTTGATTGTTGTGTAATATTTTTCGTTCCACCGCTGTCCTGTAGGTGGCTGCAATGCGCCCAATAACGTGTTTGCCAACCGCCGATAAAAGCGAAGAAGAACCCGAAGCACGCTTAAAGGGAAGAAGAAAAGTCACGGTGGACAACGTTCGGAAGGTTATTTGTTGTTTTGAGGAGTTTAAACGTCGGTACGTGGAACCTAAAATTGAGGCGTTGCTGTCAAGGTTTGCAAAATGTTAAGCTTGTGTGACGTAGACACTCGGACGGCTTGATGTTCATTGAGATAGTTAATTGTGACGTCACCTACACGCGAATCTATCTTCCCTGTCTTTCGGCATGACGTCATGTTAATATAGTTAATTAAATTAACTATACCTATGCGTGTAGGTGACGTCACAATTAATAATTGTGACGTCACCTACACGCGAATCTATTACCTGTCTTTCGGCATGACTTGAATGGGAATAAGTGTGAACTAATGGCTGTGAAGAGATGTGAATTGATGTCTATATGTACAATTCCAATTAAGGATAGTATTACTTACCTAGGAATACTTATTACTAAACATCAGAGTTCTAAATCGGTCTTGAACTTTACCCCAATTGTAGAAAAATAAATAAAAGATTTAACCAATGGCTGCAGAGAGACTTATGCTTAAAAGGCACAACCTTACTCTCCAAAGCAGACGGTATCTACAGGCTTACATATGCGGCTATTTCTTTAGATGTTAACCGTAAAATATGTTAGACTAATGACAAAATACTTGTTGACTTTATTTGGAAAAAGAAAATTCTTTATATTAAAAAAAATGCTGTTATAATGAACAATTACAATCAGGGTGGTCTAAACTTTCTGGGTTTCACTACACTTAAACAACACCTTCAAGATGAATTGGATAAGACACTATTTGAAAGATCCTACCTCAATTTGGAACTTCTTTTTCATCCATCCATTTTCTACCGCTTGGGATCACGGGGGGGTGCTGGAGCCTATCTCAGCTGCATTCGGGTGGAAGGCGAGGTACACCCTGGACAAGTCGCCACCTCATCGCAGGGTAGACAGACAACATTCACACACTAGGGCCAATTTAGTGTTGCCAATCAACCTATCCCCAGGTGCATGTTTTCATTTCTCGTCATGTAATTTCTAACCTTGGAGGCCTAAAATTTTTGCTATTGTGTAACTACAACATTGATAGGATTTCTGACCTGTCTCCGCTCGGGACGGTCTCCTGCTGGCCCCACTATGGACTGGACTCTCACTATTATGCTAGATCCACTATGGACTGGACTCTCACTATTATGCTAGATCCACTATGGACTGGACTTTCACTATTATATTAGATCCACTACGGACTGGACTCTCACAATTTTATGCTAGATCCACTCAATGTCCATTGCATATATACAGTGGGGCAAAAAAGTATTTAGCCAGCCACCCATTGACAATCAATGGGTGGCTGACTAAATACTTTTTTTGCCCCACTGTATATATATATATATATATATATATATATATATATATATATATATATATATATATATATATATATATATATATATATATATATATAATATACCGGTAATCACGTATCATCAAACATATATTAACGTTGTTCCCCTAGGGTAAACTGGGTATTGGTACTATAACAATCTACAAGGATAATATAGTTGGCTTCTCTTTCTTCCCCTCTATTTTTCTGCTTTCTTTAGTATTTCATGTTATCATTACATATATGTATTGTTGAATTTGAACAATTGCATTGTTGATAATAGAGGTAATTATTGTTATTATTCATTATCAATAGCGCTATTGCTATTGGGATTTGTATCGCTCCATCTGTAGTGTAATAATGTTCATTGTCATTTCTGTATTATTATTTATTATTAACTGATTCTTTGCTATCACTTTTACCATCATATCTGTACATATCGTATGGATGGATGTTCTATTGTTGTTGTTATTGTTGTGTTTGCTGTTGTTGTTTTTCTGTCTCTCTGTCTTATCCCCCTCTTGTCCCCACAATTCCCCCCTCTGTCTTCCTTTTTTTCTCTTTCTATCCCCTCCTGCTGCACCAAATAATAATATAAATACAATATAAAGTCAAATACAAATAAGGCAACAACAGAAGTATCCCACATTTCTCTTTTGTTAAAGTAAATTTAAAAAAAAATGCTGCAGTTTCAAAAACACCACGAAGAACAAAATTAATTTAGACTTAATCTCAGTGTATCTACAAAGCAATTAAACCAGGATTCAGCCCGCCAGCATCCAAAATCCGGCCCGCGGGAAGTCCTAGATTAAATAAAAATATGTATGTGTGTGTGTATGTATATATGTATATATATATATATATATATATATATATATATATATATATATATACACACACAAACCCTGTTTCCATATGAGTTGGGAAATTGTGTTATATGTAAAATAAACGGAATACAATGATTTGCAAATCCTTTTCAACCCATATTCAATTGAATGCACTACAAAGACAAGATATTTGATGTTCAAACTCAAAAACTTTTTTGCAAATAATAATTAACTTAGAATTTCATGGCTGCAACATGTGCAAAGTAGTTGGGAAAGGGCATGTTCACCACTGTGTTACATGGCCTTTTCTTTTAACAACACTCAATAAATGTTTGGGAACTGAGGAGACACATTTTTGAAGCGTCTCGGGTGGAATTCTTTCCCATTCTTGCTTGATGTACAGCTTAAGTTGTACAACAGTCCGGGGGTCTCCGTTGTGCTATTTTAGGCTTCATAATGCGCCACACATTTTCAATGGGAGACAGGTCTGGACTACAGGCAGGCCAGTCTAGTACCCGCACTCTTTTGCTGTGAAGCCACGTTGATGTAACATGTGGCTTGGCATTGTCTTGCTGAAATAAGCAGGGGCGTCCATGGTAACGTTGCTTGGATGGCAACATATGTTGCTCCAAAACCTGTATATACCTTTCAGCGTTAATGGCGCCTTCACAGATGTGTAAGTTGCCCATGTCTTGGGCACTAATACTCCCCCATACCATCACAGATGCTGGCTTTTCAACTTTGCGCCTATAACAATCCGGATGGTTCTTTTCCTCTTTGGTCCGGAGGACACGATGTCCACAGTTTCCAAAAACAATTTGAAATGTGGACTCGTCAGACCACAGAACACTTTTCCACTTTGTATCAGTCCATCTTAGATGAGCTCAGGCCCAGCGAAGCCGACGGCGTTTCTGGGTGTTGTTGATAAACGGTTTTCGCCTTGCATAGGAGAGTTTTAACTTGCACTTACAGATGTAGCGACCAACTGTAGTTACTGTAAGTGGGTTTCTGAAGTGTTCCTGAGCCCATGTGGTGATATCCTTTACACACTGTCGCATGTTGATGCAGTACAGCTTGAGGGATCAAAGGTCACGGGCTTAGCTGCTTACGTGCAGTGATTTCTCCAGATTCTCTGAACCCTTTGATGATATTACGGACCGTAGATGGTGAAATCCCTAAATTCCTTGCAATAGCTGGTTGAGAAAGGTTTTTCTTAAACTGTTCAACAATTTGCTCACGCATATGTTGACAAAGTGGTGACCCTCACCCCATCCTTGTTTGTGAATGACTGAGCATTTCATGGAATCTACTTTTATACCCAATCATGGCACCCACCTGTTCCCAATTAGCCTGCACACCTGTGGGATGTTCCAAATAAGTGTTTGATGAGCATTCCTCAACTTTATCAGTATTTATTGCCACCTTTCCCAACTTCTTTGTCACGTGTTGCTGGCATCAAATTCTAAAGTTAATGATTATTTGCAAAAAAAAAAATGTTTATCAGTTTGAACATCAAATATGTTGTCTTTGTAGCATATTCAACTGAATATGGGTTGAAAAGGATTTGCAAATCATTGTATTCCGTTTATATTTACATCTAACACAATTTCCCAACTCATATGGAAACGGGGTTTGTATATATATATATATATATATATATATATATATATAATGTGTATATGTATGTATATATATATATATATATATATATATATATATATATATATATATATATATATATATATATATATATATATATATATATACATTATATATATATATATATATATGTATATGTCTTAATTAGATGATCCAAAAATAAATAAAAAATAGTGCTTGATACCGTGGTAGAGCGTAATATGTATGTGTGGGGGAAAAAATCACACGACTATTTCATCTCTACAGACCTGTTTCATGAGGGTTTCCTCAATCATCAGGAGATTTTAATGGGAGCATTCACTTACCATGGTTTATATTGGGCACAGAGCGGGTGCAAACTTTAAGTCACAGCCCATCTAGGATTGAACAATAAACATAATAAAGCATAAATAAAAACTCTTCTATGTACCAACTACCTCATTCATCATTTCCACAATCTTTTTCACACAACTAGATCAATGTGCAGTGTCTCATGCAGCATTTTAAGTAGGGTTACCAATTGTTTATTTTACTCAACATGGGGCGGCGTGGCAAAGTTGGTAGAGTGGCCGGGCCAGCAATCGGAGGGTTGCTGGTTACTGGGGTTCAATCCCCACCTTCTACCACCCTAGTCACGTCCGTTGTGTCCTTGGGCAAGACACTTCACCCTTGCTCCTGATGGCTGCTGGTTAGCGCCTTGCATGGCAACTCCCGCCATCAGTGTGTGAATGTGTGTGTGAATGTGGAAATACTGTCAAAGCGCTTTGAGTACCTTGAAGGTAGAAAAGCGCTATACAAGTATAACCCATTTATCATTTATATTTATTTACTCCTGCGTGTTTTACGTTGGTTCGAGGGGGAGGATTCACAACCCTGCTTTATCATGTACCTCTTGCTTGGTATACCGTATTTCCTTGAATTGGCGCAGGGAATATAGTATTCGCACGTCTAGAATTACTGCCGGGTCAAACTCGTTTCTCAAAATAATTAACGCATGCTTGGCCTTATCGCCGGTTTATTATTGAAGCTGGATCAAATTCGTTTCGCAAAATATTAATTTTATTATCGCATGTCTATAATTTTCGCCGGGTCAAACTCGTTTCGCAAAATATTTAGCATATGGCTAGAACTTCCACCGGGTCAAATTCGTTACGTCACGAGTGACGCATCTGTCCTCATCTTCAAAATGGAGGAAGCTGCTTTCAGTAGTTTACAATCGCACAAAGGAAAAAAGATAAAGAGCTTTTCAGTAGGATTTAAGGTCCAAGCTATTGAATACCGGTACAATATGCTAAAGAGAACAGTAAGCAGCTATGTTTTATTAATATACCGTAGCTGCGTGTGTGAAATACTGTATAAGTCATTAAATGACTCCCGCCTCCTGGTGGTAGAGGGCGCTGCCGCGCTAGTGATCCTTCTTGCGACTTCCGGTACTGCAGAAGAAGTGAACACACGCAGCAAGATATTTTTTTTTTTTTCCTCTGCCTGAACTTTTAACATGGAGGATTACATACCGGTATCTAAAATAAAACAGTTTTCTAAACTGGACTTTCAATCGAAGCAGGATGTAATAATTAAAGGAATATCTCCATCGAAACAGAGACTTTTAAAACTGAAGAAGGAAAATAAGAAAGACTTCTATAAACAAGTTATCGATGCTTTTGGTCAGAAGGAGCTGCAAATGGACTCCATTTATAAGTACAGGTAAGACCATAATAACGTTTTTTTAATTAAATGTGCTTTTCATGATGGTATGCTTACATCACACTCAAAGCGCACGCCTAAATTTTATGGATTCCTTTTGGTAAACGCCGGAGTGAGAAGAGGTTTTAAAATAATTACCGCATGCACGGCCATCCCGCCGGTTTCCGGTAAACGCAGGAGTGACAGGAGGTTTTAAATTAATTAACGCCCCTGCGGCTATTCAAGGAAATACGGTACTTGCTCGCCCCTGTATAAACCATTTACTTGCCTCACAGAATTGATACCGCCACATCCAGTGGACACACTTAGGAAAACTGTTTCTTTAAGTTAAAAATGCAGCTCGATTTTACACTTAGTCATCTCGCTAGCCAGATTGAACCTGTCCGAGGGCCTGATCCTGCTTTCGACGGTTCTGCTACTAGTGGTACGCCAAAGAATCACTTGATTAAAGTACAGTGTTTTATTTGTTACAGAGGCCAAAAACATTAAAAATACTTGTTGAATAAAACTTCTGCCGTGTTTTTAATGAATACTCAGGCCTACTATGCTATTGTAGTTTATTGTTGGTCATTGTGGTGGTACTTGGAGCGCAACATTTTTTCTGAGGTGGATCTTTGGTGAGAAAAGTGTGAGAGGCACTGCTGTAGACGCTTAAATTACCTGCTGCCTTTAGATCAACTCGATAAGTTTATGACTGAACGCTGCCTTTTTATGAAACCATTCACAAAATTACATTCTGGAAGTCCGAGTGGTTTACTCTGGCGAAACAGAAAGCGGGTCAAAGTACAAAACCCACGCTTCAACTTTCAAGCGAGAGGCCAATTGGGAGTTGCTACAATATCTGCTAACACAATTGTGATGACACTATGTTAATGCTGTATCTATTTTCTCCTAATTTCATTCAATGCATTTTCTTTATTTTCATGACTATTTACATTGTAGATAGTAGGGGTGTAACGGTACACAAACATTTTGGTTCGCTACGTACCTTGGTTTAGAGGTCATGGTGCGGTTCATTTTCGGTACAGTAAGAAAACAAAATATACATTTATTTGGTTATTTATTTACCAAATTTGTAAACAATGGCTTTATCCTTTTAACATTGGGAACACTATAATAATTCTGCCCACATTAATCAACATTAAACTGCCTCAAGTTGTTGCTCAGATTAAATAAAATGACAAAACTTTTCTCCTACATATACAAAGTGCAACATTAAACAGTTTCAAGTCAACTCATCATGCTTAATTTATTACAGCATTTGGGAAGCCTGTAGTTGATTTATTATGTAAATGTTATATTTTTATCAACATGTGATAACAGGGTCCCTGCTATCACATGTTGATAAAAATATATCAACATTAGATAGCAGGGACCCTGCCATTCAAAACTAGGCTGCTGCATTACTAATGATTAATGTAACTATAGCTGAAAAAATGGTACAATAGCAATAGAAGAGACTATTCATCCCTGAACACCATGGAGTTCATGTAGGCTTAATGATGCACTTACATTATTATATCAACTATCAGAGACAGAAACTCTTCATTTAACATAATGTCCTTTTTTGCTGCTTCAACACAGCTCAATCAACACAGAAAAAGGTAAAGTGAAATAACAGACAGACAGGGCTTTGCTGTCCGTAACACACACACCGCAAAATGAGCTAACGTTACACTAAAAGTGAATTAGCCTTCACCTCAAGCCAGGACTGCGAGCAAGCTGAGCTGCCTTTTATATTTCTAGAAGGTCAACGGGCTCATAGTGATGTTACTAGTAGTTGACTGGGAGGTGTTTTATTATAATTTGGGGAGAGTCCGCTGCCTGATGCTTACCTGCTAAACGCTAAGCACTGACTGCACGCGCTCTGAATACGCACTGCTGATTGACTGTTACCGCTCTGAATACGCACTGCTGATTGGCTGTTACTGCTCTGTTTGTAACCAATCAGATGGTTGTGTGGGTGGGACAATGCTGGGTGCTGTGTAGAGTACAGACAGAGGCAGAAGGAAGCGGAGGCGGCTACTTGATATGTTCGTGTGGAAACTCGTTCGGTACACCTCCGAACCGAACCGAAACCCCCGTACCGAAACGGTTCAATACAAATACACGTACCGTTACACCCCTAGTAGATAGTCATAACATCTGGAGTTATGTACTTAACAAAAAAAGTGAAATCACTGAAAACATGTTTTGTATTTTAGTGTCTTCAAAATAGCCACCTTTTACTTTGATTACTGCTTTGCACACTGCATTCTCTCCATGAGCTTTGAGCACACCTGTGAAGTGAAAACCATTTCAGGTGACCTCCTTTTGAAGCTCATCGAGAGAATGCCAAGAGTGTGTGAAAAAGTTATCAGAAAAAAGGGTGGTTATTTTGAACAAACTAGAATATAAAACATGCTTTCACCTTTTTTTGTTAAGTACATAACTCCACGTGTTCATTCATAGTTGTGATGCCTTCAGTGACAATCTACACTGTAAATAGTCATGAAAATAAAGAAAACGCATCGAATGAGGAGAAGGTGTGTCCAAACTTTTGGCCTGTACAGTATATATCATTTGGTGTTCACAAAAATGTAATAATTTGACTTTTTTCTCTCCCGCAGACTGGATCTGGGTCTGCGGTAAACTAATCCGGGGTCCGTGGACAGCAGTAGGGATGTTGGCGAGAAACGTTCTGAGCAGAAGTTTCTCCTCCCACCAGCTAAGTAAAAATATCACCTTCTACATGAGCCAGGAGACCCCTGGCTCGCCAGCGGGTCCCACGCAAGCCTGTGACCAACATAAGCCTCTAACGCTCATGCTGCCATGGATGGGAGCACGTCCCCAAGCTGTGGCCAAGTACTATGAGATCTACCTGCGCACCGGCTTTGACGTGCTGGTTGTGGAGAGCGAGGTAAGGGTAAATGTCGGACAGTGTTAGGCCCAACCCCAATACACCCCCTCACCCACTACCACTACAGCAGGGATGTCAAACTGGTTTTCATTGAGGGCCACGTGGCAGTTATTGCTGCCATCAGAGGGCTGCTTGTAATAGCCAATAATGTATGAATATGCCTCTGGATTTCATTATTAATTATATAAATTGTTTTAAGTAGACTGTCGATTTTACAGTAAAAACTTAACATTTACAAAATGTTACTGTAAAATATAGTTGTTGCTTTTTTACATTTTACGGTAAACGGAAAAACAGTACCACTGTTTTTTGGGGGGGGTTTACGGGGAAAAAGCTGGCAGCTTAGTTGCCAGAATTTTTGTGTTGGTTTTTACAACATTATTTGTGTGGCCTAGTGCAGGGGTCGGCAACCTTTACCACTCAAAGAGCCATTTTGGCAAGTTTCACAAATTAAAGAAAGTAATGGGAGCCACAAAAAAATTTTTAAAATTTTAAATGAAAAACACCGCATACAAAGCTTAAACGCTTTGTGCTATGTTAACCAGGGGCCTCCGACACACGCACCGGAACGCACTTTAATTTGGAAATTTGATGTTAGTGCAGCCCGCGAGTTTTGAATGAATGGCACTTGATAGCGTCATACTTGCCAACCCTCTCATTTTTCCCGGGAGACTCCCGAATATCAGAGCGTGATGACACTGCATTTGGCGCCCTCTACAGTCTGCCCTAACAGTGTACCTGCTCGACCACACGTAGAATGCCATTTCAGCTTGCTCACGTAAGTGACAGCAAGGCGTACTAACTCAGCAGCCACACATCTTACACTGACGGTACCAACACCCAGAATCCCATGCAGCCCTAACTCTTCCGCTCAACCAACGCACTGAGAGGGGGGGGGTTGATGTGTGGGGGGATTTGGTGGTAGCGGGGGTGTATAATGTAGACCGGAAGAGTTAGGGCTGCATGGGATTCTGGGTAATGGTTGTGTTGTGTTTATGTTGTGTTACGGTGGGATGTTCTCCAGAAATGTGTTTTTCATTCTTTTTTGGTGTGGGTTCACAGTGTGGCGCATATTTGTAACGTAACAATGTTAAAGTTGTTTGATACGGCTACCGTCAGTGTAAACTGTGTGGCTGATGAGTAAGTATGCTTTGCTGTCTCCTGTGTGTGCAAGTAATAACATCATGCAACATGTGGCTGGACTGGCACACTGTTTGTAAATGCTATAGAGGACAATTACTGCAGTGTAATTAGGGCACTCCCTTTATTTAGTAATTAGAGTGTAAATAGGATTATTTTTTCCCTGGGAGTAGTCTATGAGAGACACTGAGATCCATAAGTCTCCTGGGAAAATCAGGGGGGTCGGCATGTATGTAGCTGAGCCGCATCAGAGTGGTCAAGGAGCCGCATGCGGCTCCGGAGCCGCGGGTTGCCGACCCCTGGCCTAGTGGTTAGAGTGTCCGCCCTGAGATGGGTAGGTCGTGAGTTCAAACCCCGGCCGAGTCACTACGCCGGATAGTCGAACCTCGGATTCAGGAGGAACAGTGTGGTTTTCGTCTTGGTCGTGGAACTGTGGACCAGCTCTATACTCTCGGCAGGGTCCTTGAGGGTGCATGGGAGTTTACCCAACCAGTCTACATGTGCTTTGTGGACTTAGAGGAGGCCTTCGACCGTGTCCCTCGGGAAGTCCTGTGGGGAGTGCTCAGAGAGTATGGGGTATCGGACTGTCTGATTGTGGCGGTCCGCTCCCTGAACGATCAGTTTCAGAGCTTGGTCCGCATTGCCGGCAGTAAGTCGGACACGTTTCCAGTGAGGGTTGGACTCCGCCAAGGCTGCCCTTTGTCACCCATTCTGTTCATAACTTTTATGGACAGAATTTCTAGGCGCAGTCAAGGCGTTGAGGGGATCTGGTTTAGTGGCTGCAGGATTAGGTCTCTGCTTTTTGCAGATGATGTTGTCCTGATTGCTTCATCTGGCCAGGATCTTCAGCTCTCACGGAATCGGTTCGCAGCTGAGTGTGAAGCGACTGGGATGAGAATCAGCACCTCCAAGTCCGAGTCCATGGTTCTCGCCCGGAAAAGGGTGGAGTGCCATCTCCGGGTTGCGGAGGAGACCCTGCCCCAAGTGGAGGAGTTCAAGTACCTTGGAGTCTTGTTCATGAGTGAGGGAAGAGTGGATCGTGAGGTCGACCGGCGGAACGGTGCGGCGTCTTCAGTAATGCCGACGCTGTATCGATCCGTTGTGGTGAAGAAGGAGCTGAGCCGGAAGGCAAAGCTCTCAATTTACCGGTCGATCTACGTTCCCATCCTCACCTATGGTCATGAGCTTTGGGTTATGACCGAAAGGACAAGATCATGGGTACAAGCGGACGAAATTAGTTTCCTCCGCCGGGTGGCGGGTCTCTCCTTTAGAGATAGGGTGAGAAGCTCTGCCATCCGGGGGGAGCTCAAAGTAAAGCCGCTGCTCCTCCACATGGAGAGGAGCCAGATACGGTGGTTCGGGCATCTGGTCAGGATGCCCTAAGGAGGGGTTTCGGGCACGTCCGACCGGTAAGAGGCCACGGGGAAGACCCAGGACACGTTGGGAAGACTATGTCTCCTGGTTGGCCTGGGAACGCCTCTGGATCCCCTGGGAGGAGCTGGACGAAGTGGCTAGGGAGAGGGAAGTCTGGGTTTCTCAGCTTAGGCTGCTGCCCCCGCGACCCGACCTCGGATAGTTGAGCTTCAAGCACACCTGTGAAGTGAAAACCATTTCAGCTTCTCATGAAGCTCGTCGAGAGAATGCCAAGAGTGTACAAAACAGTAATCGGAGCAAAGGGTGGCTATTTTGAAGAAACTAGAATACAAAAGTTATTTCACCTTTTTTTGTTAAGTACATAACTCCACATGTGTTCATTCATAGTTTTGATGCCTTCAGTGAAAATCTACAATGCAAATAGTCATGAAAATAAAGAAAACACATTGAAATGAGAAGGGGTGTCCAAACTTTTAGCCTGTACTGTATGTATCACATGCTTTATTCCACCAGTCCTGCAGTTATAATTGTCAGGTTTAAGCACAGAGCTATCTATTAAACAGAACAAGAAGCAAGGAATCAGGCAGAGACAGAGTTCAATTTTGCTCATGAGGAGAACGCATGGAGCTGCACACTCAGTTACAGTCTCACCCTACGCGCTGAGGAACAGCCCACGTGCTCCTCTTTTTATTCAGTTTAGGAGTTCCCTAGTTACATGTCAGGTTTAAGCACCAAACTATTAAACAGAACAAGAATCAAGGAATCAGGCAGAGACAGAGTTAAATTTTGCTCATGAGGAGAACATGGAACTGCACACTCGGTTACAGTCTCACCCTACGCTCTGAGGAACAGCCCACGCGCTCCTCTATTTATTCAGTTTAGGAGTTCCCTAGTTACATGCTGAGGCTGCTTCTAAAGGGAGGGGTCACACATTATGCGAGTACGCACAATACGTGATTGTTCAGAACGGTATGTGCTATGGGCCTTCTGATTGCGCCCTGTCTCTGCTTTGTGTGCCTGCTGTTGATATGCCTTATCTTCGTTGAGGTGCTGATACTTGGAAAAAATGTCATTTATTTTTTCTGCCACGGAGGCGGGGATTGGTAACTTAGAGCAGTGGCTCGGTACCTTGGAAGCATAGGATTTTCAATCAAGTTGCTGGCTGCTGTCAAGTATCTGTGGTGACCCATTTTATATGTGGCGGACTGGCCCAAATAAATAAATGAATGCATGGTTAAAAGTTAAAGTACCAATGATTGTCTCTCACACACACACACACTAGGTGTGGCGAAATTATCCTCTGCATTTCACCCATCACCCTTGATCACCCCCTGGGAGTTGAGGGGAGCAGTGAGCAGCAGCGGTGGCCGCGCCCGGAAATAATTTTTGGTGTTTTAACCCCCAATCCCAACCCTTAAAGGCCTACTGAAATGAATTTTTTTTATTTAAACGGGGATAGCAGATCTATTCTATGTGTCATACTTGATCATTTCGCGATATTGACATATTTTTGCTGAAAGGATTTAGTATAGAACAACGACGATAAAGATTGCAACTTTTGGTATCTGATAAAAAAAAGGCTTGCCCCTACCGGAAGTAGCGTGACGTAGTCAGTTGAACATATACGCAAAGTTCCCTATTGTTTACAATGATGGCCGCATGAAGTGAGAGAGATTCGGACCGAGAAAGCGACAATTTCCCCATTAATTTGAGCGAGGATGAAAGATTTGTGGATGAGTAAAGTGCAAGTGAAGGACTAGTGGGGAGTTGAAGCTATTCAGATAGGGAAGATGCTGTGAGAGCCGGGGGTGACCTGATATTCAGCTGGGAATGACTACAACAGTAAATAAACACAAGACATATATATACTCTATTAGCCACAACACAACCAGGCTTATATTTAATATGCCACAAATTAATCCTGCATAATAACACCTGCGTGTTTGTTATGCTAGCTCCTAGCTCCTCTGCTAGCTCCTAGCTCCATAGAACACGCCAATACAATTCAAACACCTGATCAACACACACAATCACTCAGCCCAAAAGACCGTTCACCTAACCCAAGGTTCATAAAGCTTATATATTTTTAAAAAGTTACGTACGTGACGCGCACGTACGGTACGGTACGTGTTATGCTAGCTCCTAGCTCCTCTGCTAGCTCCTAGCTCCATAGAACACGCCAATACAATTCAAACACATGATCAACACACACAATCACTCAGCCCAAAAGACCGTTCACCTAACCCAAGGTTCATAAAGCTTATATATTTTAAAAAAGTTACGTACATACGCAAAAAAAAGCCAAAGCTGCATACTCACAGTAGCACGTCTGCGTCTTTGTCATCCAAATCAAAGTAATCCTGGTAAGAGTCTGTGTTGTCCCAGTTCTCTACAGGCGTCTGTGTATCCAAGTCAAATGTCCTCCTGGTTAGAGTCTCTGTTATCCGAGTTCTTCCATCTTGACTGCATCTTTCGGGAATGTAAACAAAGAAGCGCCGGCTGTGTACTGTTGTGGCTGACTACGTTCGAAAAATACGTCCATTTCGCACCGACAACTTTCTTCTTTGCTTGCTCAGCTTCCTTCTCCATAATGCAATGAACATGATTGCAACAGATTCACGAACACAGATGTCCAGAATACTGTGGAATTATGAAATGAAAACAGAGCTTTTTCGTATTGGCTTCAATGTGGAAGGCATACCCGTGTTCGCCGGTCTACGTCACGCGCATACGTCATCCTCAGAGGCGTTTCGAACCGGAAGTTTAGCGGCCAATTTAAAATGTCACTTTATAAGTTAACCCGGCCGTATTGGCATGTGTTATAATGTTAAGATTTCATCATTGATATATAAACTATCAGACTGCGTGGTCGGTAGTAGTGGGTTTCAGTAGGCCTTTAATGCTGAGTTCCAAGCAGGGAGGTAATGGGTCCCATTTTTAATAGTCTTTGGTATGACTCGGCCGGGGTTTGAACTCACAACCTACCGATCTCTAACCAACACTGCAAACCAACGTCTGGAAATAAGTTTCCATTAAAAGAGTTTTTGAAGTGCTTACAATAATGCAGGCTTTCATTTCTGTATTCTTTGTTCTTCAAAAGACTCCGCACAGTCAACTTTTAAGCTGTTTTTGTCAATTTCAAGATGCAAGCCTTCCTGTGGCCTCGCTTGAGTTTAGAGCGCGGAAAGAAGTTGCTGGAAGTGCTGCAGAGCGATCGCTTCGTGTCCCGGCCGCTGCTCGTCCACGCCTTCTCCATCGGCGGTTACACATTTTCCCAGCTGCTGGTTCTGGTGTCCGAGGAGCCGCAGAAATACCAGACTCTCACAGGGAGGATAAAGGGTCAGATCTACGACAGCCTGGTGGCCGGGTCCGTGGATACTATGGCTTCAGGTCAGTGCAAAAGGAACTCCTTTGCTTCTCAGTACCGGCAGGACTCATGCAGCCCCAGACCATGACTGTAGGCAAGACATACTTACCTTGCTACTTACCCTACTTTCCAGGCTATCATTTTAGAAGAACTAAATATTTTTAAATATATTGGCTTCGGGCTGGAAACTAAATCTCTACATAGTAGAGATGTCCGATAATGGCTTTTTTGCCGATATTCCGATATTGTCCAACTTTTAATTACCGATTCCGATATCAAGCGATACCGCTATATACAGTCGTGGAATTAACACATTATTATGCCTAATTTTGTTGTGATGCCCCGCTGGATGCATTAAACAATGTAACAAGGTTTTCCAAAATCAATCAATCAATCAATCAATGTTTATTTATATAGCCCTAAATCACAAGTGTCTCAAAGGGCTGTACAAGCCACAACGACATCCTCGGTACAGAGCCCACATACGGGCAAGGAAAAACTCACCCCAGTGGGACGTCGGTGAATGACTATGAGAAACCTTGGAGAGGACCGCATATGTGGGTAACCCCCCCCCTCTAGGGGAGACCGAAAGCAACGGATGTCGAGTGGGTCTGACATAACATTGTGAAAGTCCAGTCCACAGTGGATCCAACACATCAGCGGGAGTCCAGTCCACAGCGGGGCCAACAGGAAACCATCCCGAGCGGAGACGGGTCAGCAGCGCAGAGATGTCCCCAACCGATGCACAGGCTAGTGGTCCACCCGGGGTCCCGGCTCTGGACAGCCAGCACTTCATCCATGGCCACCGGACCTATGCAACTCCCCCTCGCACGGGACAGGGGAGAAGAGGAGAGAAGAAAAGAAACGGCAGATCAACTGGTCTAAAAAAGGGGGGGTCTATTTAAAGGCTAGATTATACAAATGAGTTTTAAGATGGGACTTAAATGCTTCTACTGAGGTAGCATCTCTAACTGTTACCGGGAGGGCATTCCAGAGTACTGGAGCCCGAATAGAAAACGCTCTAAAGCCCGCAGACTTTTTTTTGGCTCTGGGAATCACTAATAAGCCGGAGTTCTTTGAACGCAGATTTCTTGCCGGGACATATGGTACAATACAATCGGCGAGATAGGCTGGAGCTAAACCGTGTAGTATTTTATACGTAAGTAGTAAAACCTTAAAGTCGCATCTTAAGTGCACAGGAAGCCAGTGCAAGTGAGCCAGTATAGGCGTAATATGATCAAACTTTCTTGTTTTTGTCAAAAGCCTTGCAGCCGCATTTTGTACCAACTGTAATCTTTTAATGCTAGACATAGGGAGGCCCGAAAATAATACGTTACAGTAATCGAGACGAGACGTAACGAACGCATGAATAATGATCTCAGCGTCGCTAGTGGACAAGATGGAACGAATTTTAGCGATATTACGGAGATGAAAGAAGGCCGTTTTAGTAACACTCTTAATGTGTGACTCAAACGAGAGAGTTGGGTCGAAGATAATACCCAGATTCTTTACCGAGTCTCCTTGTTTAATTGTTTGGTTGTCAAATGTTAAGGTGGTATTATTAAATAGATGCTGGTGTCTAGCAGGACCGATAATCAGCATTTCCGTTTTCTTAGCGTTGAGTTGCAAAAAGTTAGCGGACATCCATTGTTTAATTTCATTAAGACACGCCTCCAGCTGACTACAGTCCGGCGTGTTGGTCAGCTTTAGGGGCATGTAGAGTTGGGTGTCATCAGCATAACAGTGAAAGCTAACACCGTACTTGCGTATGATGTCACCCAGCGGCAGCATGTAAATACTAAAGAGTGCAGGGCCAAGAACCGAACCCTGGGGAACTCCGCACGTTACCTTGACATAGTCCGAGGTCACATTGTTATGGGAGACGCACTGCATCCTGTCAGTAAGATAAGAGTTAAACCAAGACAAGGCTAAGTCTGACATACCAATACGTGTTTTGATACGCTCTAATAAAATATTATGATCGACGGTATCGAAAGCGGCGCTAAGATCAAGAAGCAGCAACATAGATGACGCATCAGAATCCATCGTTAGCAATAGATCATTAGTCATTTTTGCGAGGGCTGTCTCCGTAGAGTGATTTGCCCTGAAACCGGATTGAAAAAGTTCACAGAGATTGTTAGTCACTAAGTGTTCATTTAGCTGCTGTGCAACAATTTTTTCGAGAATTTTGGAAATAAACGGAAGGTGGGAGACCGGTCGGTAGTTTACCATGAGGTCAGGATCGAGGTTAGGTCTTTTGAGCAAAATAAATCAACTCAAGTTATGGAAAAAAATGGCAACATGGCACTGCCATATTTATTATTGAAGTCACAAAGTGCATTATTTTTTTTAACATGCCTCAAAACAGCAGCTTGGAATTTGGGACATGCTCTCCCTGAGAGAGCATAAGGAGGTTGAGGTGGGGGTAGGTGACAATCTGAAATGTAAATAGTCATGAAAATAAAGAAAACTCATTGAAATGAGATGGTGTGTACAAACTTTTGGCCTGTACTGTACAAAATAAGAATAATAGTGAATGGAGAAGTACGGCCCTCTGGTCCTTGATTGCTGTTAAGTATATCCAAGTTTAATTCTGATATTATTGTCTCTTGAGAAGATATATTCAGATTGTTTTTGTGACATACTCTACATAGAAATCTGAATCTCCTCTCTGCTCAGGTGTGGCCAAGATGGTGTTTCCTCAGTGGGAGACGGCAGTGAAACAAGTCGGCCTGCTTTACTTCAACGCGTTCAAGCGCCAAACGACCGACTACTACAACCGAAGCCTGGAGGTGTTTTGGAACTCTCCCGTCACCGCCCCCGCACTCTTTTTCTACTGCGACAACGACCCGCTGAGCGACACGCGCGCCATGGAGGAAGTGATCAGTTTTTGGCAGGAGCGCGGCGTGGACTTGACCGTAAAGAAATGGGAGCGTTCCAAACACGCCGGCCACCTGAAGACCCACCCGCAAGAGTACCTGGACACTTTGGGCTCGTTCGTCCAGTCACTCCATATCGTTCCTCTGAAGGCCAAGATGTAGCTATGCAGCATTTGTAGACCTTAAAAACATGTTTATTTGCCGTCTAACTTGAAATTACCTTCTCAGGTGTGTTGTACTACTTACAATAGAAGGTCTATTTATTTCTAATGCCCACTTGCATGAGAGAAAATAGGCTAATTCCTCAGATTGTGGATGGAGACTCAACTGCACAGAAGACAGGGCTTTTTTTCTAGCCATTTAATTTATATTTTGTAGGGGTGTAACGGTACGTGTATTTGTATTGAACCGTTTCGGTACGGGGGTTCCGGTTCGGTTCGGAGGTGTGCCGAACGAGTTTCCACACGGACATATTAAGTAGCGTAACGCGCGTTGTGTAAACAATGCACACCGAGGCACAACACACGGCATGCTAGCAGCTAACGGGCTAGGATAGACTGACCATACGTCCTCTTTTCACCGGACATGTCATACCGTCATCTCGAATTGGTCTAACATTCAAACGGAAGAGACAAGTTCTTGAATACGAAAACAGCACCCACCCTGTCCAGAAAGGAATACAGCCTCATTGTTCTAATACAGATAAGATTAAAAAAAAGGGAGTACTCCAACTCCCACATTCCTTCGACCTTCAAGGTAAAGCACACAGTTTACTTGCAGACATAAGATACAAACACAGAAAGAGTACAAAAGGAAAAACACTATCTGCTCTAAACATGACTGAATAAAGAAAGAACTATTAAACATATATGCATTCTCCACAATGTATAGTACTGTATCGGTACTTTTGAAGTTGACTTGTTTTTTTTGCTTTCCGGACAGTGTTTTTCCTACCAATGTGAATGCAGTAGAACTTCTGAAGTTTGATCGCAATCAATTACCGGACTTCTAAGTTGTTCCTATTTCAAAGCAACATTTTCATGTTTACAAATAAGTGGCTTCTCAACACAAAACATTGATTTCTTGTCATAAGCTATGTCATTTATTCACATTTTTGCTTGGTTACATTCTCATGCCTTATGGTATCATATTTGTTTGACTTACCATATTGATTAAAATGAGTGGAATAAATAACTGTGTTTGCCTTTTTTGTCTTTTTAATATACACTATATTGCCAAAAGGATTTGGCCACCCATTCAAATGATGAGAATCAGGTGTCCTAATCACTTGGCCCGGCCACAGGTGTATAAAATCCAGCACTTAGGCATGGAGACTGTTTCTACAAACATTTGTGAAAGAATGGGCCGCTCTCAGTGATTTCCAGCGTGGAACTGTCACAGGATGCCACCTGTGCAACAAATCCAGTCGTGAACAGTTTGGAGCGGGCCCCTTCCTCTTCCAACATGACTGTGCACCAGTGCACAAAGCAAGGTCCATAAAGACAAGGATGACAGAGTCTGGTGTGGATGAACTTGACTGGCTTGCACAGAGTCCTGACCTGAGCCCGATAGAACACCTTTGGGATGAATTAGAACGGAGACTGAGAGCCAGGCCTTCTTGACCAACATCAGTGTGTGACCTCACCAATGCGCTTTTGGAAGAATGGTCGAAAGTTCTTATAAACACACTCCGCAACCTTGTGGACAGCCTTCCCAGAAGAGTTGAAGCTGTAATAGCTGCAAAAGGTGGACCGACATCATATTGAACCCTATGGGTTAGGAAATTGAATTCGAGTTGGGGAGGAGATCTTGCCCCAAGTGGAGGAGTTCAAGTACCTATGAGTCTTGTTCACGAGTGAAGGAAGAGTGGATCGTGGGATCGACAGGCGGATCTTCAGTAATGCGGACGCCGTATCGATACGTTATGGTGAAGAAGGAGCTGAGCCGGAATGCAACCCGACCTCGGATAAGCGGAAGAAAATGGATGGATGGATTAGGAATGGGATGACACTTTAAGTGTATATGTGAGTCAAGGCAGGTGGGCAGATACTTTTGGCAATACAGTGTACATGAAAACCGCCTTCAATCTGACATGTAAGCAGACCAACAATGGATTTGGTTTAGCTGCCATTCAGCCTTGTCGGCACCAAAAAGATTGTTGGCAGCGGTGGGATTCGAACCCACGCCTCCGAAGAGACTGGAGCCTTAATCCAGCGCCTTAGACCGCTCGGCCACGCTACCACATGGCTACAATTCGTTAAATTGTATTTAAATAAAATTATTTTTGCCACACTGTTTTAATTTGGTTATAAATATCCAATAACAAATATACACCGCCGGTGAATCCATTCTGAGCAGACTATCAGTATACACCACAAATAGTAGAATCGCGTCTTCTGTCACCCCGACCGCTAGATGGCAATAAGGAGTTATGCGGAAATATACGCAAAGAAGAAAACTATGACGTAATTTCCGTAATATCCACGATGGCCGCCTGCTTCATGTAAACATGCGACATGATCTTGTCGCGCTCATTGCAGATATTTCCACATCTTTAAGCACGTATTTGTATGAGCGTCTCTATAATATTGTATTTTTCGTGGATTATGTCCTGTATTTACCGTTCGTGAGTTGATATCTAGTCAGAAAGACTAGAATTAGCGTGCTAACGTTAGCTCGGGCCAGCCAGAGGAGCACCATGCCGGCGCAGACGCTGTACGTCGGCTTGCTGCCTGAAACCGCGTCGAACCAACGCCTGGAGGAGATTTTCTCCGAGATTGGTCCCGTCAAGCAGTGCTTCGTGGTCAAAGACAAAGGTGACTTTTTTTTTTAACACGTAAAACAACAATTTGACAAAGCTTAACCTATTGGCACTATAACAATCTACAAGGTTAATATAGTCTGCTTCTCTTTCTTCTCCTCCATGTATCTGCTTTATTTTCTATTCCATGTTATCATTACGTATATGTATTGTTGCATCTGACCAATTGTATTGTTGATAATAGAGGTAATTATTGTTATTATTCATTATCAATAGTGCTATTTCTATTGGTATTTGTATTGCTCCATTTGTAGTGTAATAATGTTCATTGTCATTTCTGTGTTATTATTTATTTCACTAACTGCTTCTTTATCACTCTTACAATCATATTTGTACATATCCTATTGACTGATGTTGTTCTATTGTTGTTGTTGTCATCTCTCTGTCTCATGTCCCCACAATGTTCCCCTCTGTCTTCCTTTTTGTCTGTTTCAATCCCCTTCCGCTCCGAACCGGCTGCACCAAATAATAATATAAATGTGTACAGCTCTGGTAATGGGTACATTCGCACCCACCTGCACAAATGTACTTCAAAATGTAACAATCCAAATAAATCAGACTTTTTTGTTTGTATATATATAATATGCATTAGTTTGACCATTTAAAATCAACGATAATAAAAAGGAGATGCTTGGAAATAGCATAAAAATGCCCCAAAAACTTGGAAAAACGCGATTCATAGCGTTACTTTTTGGTGTAACCATCATGAGCGTTCTGTTCAGGTATATTTCTTTTATATTTTGATAAATCATCATATTTATGTATTACTAAATTTAAATAGGTATTGATCAATCTTTAAGCTGTGTGTATTTGATTTCAGTTTGCTTTGACATTTTATTTAGAATTGTAGTTGAAACTTTTACAACGTTGTGTTGCTCTCATGATGGCGTAACCAAACTAGATTATTTTGAATATTTATTCCCTTTTTTACGTTTAGTATATTTAAATATACTGTGTTTTATGATTTTTTCTTTTTGGAACATGTACTATACATATAATACAATATACATATAATACAATAAAGTCCCATATAAAATTATGTTTCTAGCAAAACTTTAATTTTGCCTTTGAAAGTAACACTCCAATGTCCATTAGTGGAGCTGTACTCAAATATATTTAATAAAGTCAAATACAAATAAGGCAACAAGAGAAGGATCCCACACTTTTCTATTGTAAAGTAAATTTGTACAGCCGATATGGGCATCTACATCAAGTTAAAGTACCAATGATTGTCACACACACACTAGGTGTGGTGAAATGTGTCCTCTGCCTTTGACCCATCCCCTTTTCCACCCCCTCAGAGGTGAGGGTAATCATTTTTGGTGATTTAACCCCCATTTCTAACCCTTGATGCTGAGTGCCAAGCAGGGAGGTAATGGATCCCATTTTTATAGTCTGTTTGGTTTGAACTCAAAACCACTCTAACCACTTGGCCACTGAATAGGTGTGACAATATGATTTGCCTGAGGAGTTGGACAGGACAAAAAACCAACAATTTGAGATGTCCTTTCATTCAACACCACATTTCTGTTTACCTTACCAGGTGTAGCAAAATGTCGAGGGTTTGGCTACGTCATATACGCCATGGAAGAGGATGCACTACGAGCACTGAAAGAAATAAAGGATTACGATGGAAAGAAGCTTACCATTTCCGTGGCAAAGAAGAAATTGAAAGAACCTAAGAAACCAGGTGTGCACGACAAGCCATAGGTCCCTTCTACACCAAGGCTATGTCTACACTAAGCCGGATAACCCCTTAAAGGAATAATTATTTAGCCAAAGCCCCGTTTCAGCCACACTAAACTATCATTTAAGGCCCCCCTCCTCGGACAATTTTTTTACATGGGTAAGTGCGCCGTGTATTTCTTGAATCTCCAGCTCTTAGCTTTGTATGGACTCATTGATCGTTTACAAACTGAGTTCGGAGAGGAAGTGATGCCTGAAAGACTGCGCCCCACACAGGAAGTGACGTCAGAAAGAACACGCCACAGCCAGCTTCATAATAAAGCGGTTTCGTAACTCGGAGGTAACCACTGGAAATATGGAGGCGAGTCATCCAGACATGCCCGTGTTCCTCCTTCTTCTACATGTACAGACGCTTGTGGAAATCACACATGAATACCTTAAGAGAAAGCCATTGCAGCTATTTGGGATACAACAATTCTCAGACGGCAAGAGAACTTTCCAATGTCCAGGTCAGCAGTGATTCTACTCACCAAAAAACTTTGTCCATTTGTGGAAGGAGAGTCAACGAGAATGCAGGCTCCCATGGATGTGATGAAAAAGGTAGCGTGTGCTTTGTATTACCTGGCCGTCGAGGGAAAACTATAAAAAACTGCGATTGCTTTTGGACTGGCAAAGCAGACCGTATCAGTTATTGTCCGCCATGTATGTCAGGGACTCAACGTCTAGGTCCAGAGTATATAAAGTCACCAACAAGGAATGGACAATGAAGGTGAAGGCAAAAGAGTGAGGAGTGTCCTGACCAGATATCTAGATCCCTAGATTGATTGAAATAAAATGTTCTTTATCACATTGTTTACTTTTAACATGTCCATTAAATATTTTATTAATTAATGATGGCTCAGGTGTAATTCACTACAATAGGGCCCCACAGTACACTGGATTCCAGTTCATCGAAATACCACAACACTGGATATTGTTCAGACAAGTTCAAGTTAATTTAAGAACTTGCACACAAAGCAACACTGGAGGTGACTTATGACGTGCGTATTTTCCGCGCATGCGTACTAGGTCGCGTTGCGCCGGCGGACGGAGGCGGGAGGGCGTCTTAAACAGTGGCATTGTGTGTGTGTGTGGACACGGATAAGGTTAGGTGGGGTTTACCCTGGATAACCTTATCCGGCTTAGTGTAAATGGTTATCCAGGGTAAATCCCACCTAACCTTGTCCACACACACACACACAAAGGTCGTTTAAGACCCCCTCCCCACCTCCGTCAGCCGGCACAACGCAACCTAGTACGGAAAATGTGCACGTCATAGTCACCTCCAGTGTTGCCTTATAGGCAAGTTCTTGAATTTAACTTACTGTATTTTTCGGACTATAAGTCGCAGTTTTTTTCATAGTTTGGCCGGAGGTGCGACTTATACTCAGGAGCGACTTATGTGTGAAATTATTAACACATTACCGTAAAATATAAAATAATATTATTTAGCTTATTCACGTAAGAGACTAGACGTATAAGATTTCATGGGATTTAGCGATTAGGAGTGACAGATTGTTTGGTAAACGTATAGCATGTTCTATATGTTATAGTTATTTGAATGACTCTTACCATAATATGTTACGTTAACATACCAGCCACGTTCTCAGTTGGTTATTTATGCCTCATATAACGTACACTTATTCAGCCTGTTGTTCACTATTCTTTATTTATTTTGAATTGCCTTTCAAATGTCTATTCTTGGTGTTGGGTTTTATCAAATAAATTTCCCCCAAAAATGCAATTTATACTTCAGTGCGACTTATATATGTTTTTTTCCTTCTTTATTATGCATTTGCGGCCGGTGCGACTTATACTCCGGAGCGACTTATACTCCAAAAAATACGGTACCTGAACAATATCCAGTGTTGTGTTATTTCAATGAACTGGAATCCAGTATGCTGTGGGGTCCTATTGTAGTGAATTACACCTGAGCCATCATAAATCTATCAAATCTTTAATGGACATGTTAAAAGTAAACAATGTGATAAAGAACATTTGACAAAAATCAATCTCGGGATCTCGATATCTGGTCAGGACACTCCTCACTCTTTTGCCTTCACCTTCATTGGCCATTCCTTTTTGGTGACTTTATATACTCTGGACCTAGACGTTGAGTCCGCGACATACATGGTGGACAATAACTGATACAGTCTGCTTTGCCAGTCCAAATGCATTCGATGTTTTCCGTAGTTTTCCCTCGACGGCCGGGTAATACAAAGCACACGCTACCTTTTTTATTACATCCATGGGAGCCTGCTTTCTCCTTCGACAAATGGACAAAGTTTTTAGGTACCGGTAAGTAGAATCACAGCTGACCTGGACATTGGAAAGTTATCTTGCCGTCTGAGAAGTGTTGTATCCCAAATAGCTACAATGGCTTTCTCATAAGGTATTTATGTGTGATTTCCACAAGCGTCTGTACATGTAGAGGAAGGAGAAACACGGGCATGTCTGGATGACTCACCTTCATATTTCCAGTGGTTACCTCCGAGTTACGAAACCGCTTTATTATAAAGCTGGCTGTGGCGCGTTCTTTCTGACGTCGCTTCCTCTCCGAAGTCCGTTTGAAAACAAATCAATGAGTCCATACAAAGCTAAGAGCCGGAGATTCAAGAAATACACGGCGCACTTACCCGTGTAAAAAACTGTCCGAGGAGGGGGACCTTAAACGATAGTTTAGTGTGGCTGAAACGGGGCTTAGGCTAAATAATTACCGGTATTCGTTTAAGGGGTTATCTGGCTTAGTGTAGACATAGCCATAGGGTGAACTTTTCCCACAGTTGCCGCTTGCTCACAGCATTGATATGTATTTGTTTAATATGCAGCTACAAAAGAGAAGGATGCAGCACCACCACCAGCAGCAGCAGCAGCACCACCGCCCAAAAAGGAGACTGTCAAGAAATCACAAAATTTGGAGAAATACAACTTAAAAGCTCGACTAATCATTAGGAATCTTAGTTTTAAGGTATTGTAGGATGCTTTCATCAGTAGCTACGGTGAAAAGTATTGTGCGACTCAGGACATGTTTTGTGTTGCAGTGTTCAGAGGACCATCTGAAGCAGGTTTTTGCAGCGTTTGGGTCGGTTCTTGAAGCTAAAATCCCTCTCAAACCAGGTAAAATGCTTGGATAAACTTACCCAGACCAAAAAAGCACATATTGCAATCAAATGATTTCCAGTTGTGGTAACAAATAATTGTATATTTTTGGCAGGGGTTCTGAATTGTTAGCAGTGGTGTAGATTAGGCCATACTTGCCAACCCTCCCGTTTTTAGCGGGAGACTCCCGGTATTCAGCGCCTCTCCCGATAACCTCCCGGCAGAAATTTTCTCCCGACAAACTCCCGGTATTCAGCCGGAGCTGGAGGCCACGCCCCCTCCAGCTCAATGCGGACCTGAGTGTGGACAGTCTGTTCTCACGTCCGCTTTCCCACAATACAAACAGCTTGCCTGCCCAATGACGTCATAACATCTACGGCTTTTAGAGAGTAGAGTTCACAACTGCGCACACAACAAAGAGAAGAAGCAGAAGAACGAGGAAGTTACAGACATGGCGACGCCGTCGACGAGCAAGATGAAGAAATACGCTTGCAAGTTCCAAAACGAATGGAAACAAGAATTTCAGTTCATCCAGGACAGTTCGAAGGGGAAGGGGTATGTAATTATGTTGCCTGTACATTTTGTAAAACAGACTTCTCCATTGAACACGGTGGCCGAGTCATGAACGGAGGAGAAGTTAAACAGGACAATACTGCCATCTACTGGATAGCCCCCGGAACACTGAAATTCAAGTATTTATTTTATTTATATGTATAATAAAATAAATATATATATACATATATATATATATATATATATATATATATATATATATATATATATATATATATATATATATATATATATATATATATATATATATATATATATATATATATATATATATATATATATATAGCTAGAATTCACTGAAAGTCAAGTATTTCATACATTTTTATATATATATGTATGTGTGGGGAAAAAATCACAAGACTATTTCATCTCTACAGGCCTGTTTCATGAGGGGTTTTCCTCAATCCTCAGGAGATTTTAATGGAAGCATTCACATACCATGGTTTATATAGGGCACAGAGCGGGTGGGTACAGGCAGGCGTGGGGGCGTGGTGATTGACTCATGTGTTACCTAGGAGGTGTTTCCTTCTGTGACGGCATGCTGATACAATTTTGCTGCGCTTGTTGAGGGATGACAAGTCTGGACGGTATATGATAAACAGTTTCTCTTTTAAGCATAGGTTGCATCTTTTGTTACCACTGTTGTAAGGTGTGCTGGATGCAAGAATTTGCCATGTTATAGAGTATTCAACATTATTGTCTTTGAGATTCCAAATGTGTTTACTGAGTTCTGTAGTGTTCCGGAGTCTTTTGCATCTGAAAGAAGCCTTGTGATTATTATATATATATTTTATATATATATATATATATATATATATATATATATATATATATATATATATATATATATATATATATATATATATATGAAATACTTGAGTTGGTGAATTTTAGCTGTAAATATACTCCCCTATTAACCACGCCCTTAACCACGCCCCCGCCCCACCCTGACCGCGCCCCCCACCTCCCGGTATCGGAGGTCTCAAGGTTGGCAAGTATGGATTAGGCCTGCACGATTAATCAACATTAAGGTTTTAAACAGTGCAATAATATAACGGCAAGGGTCTTGTTTTTTTTTTATCTACCGGCATTTCAGTGACGGACATGTTTGTCAATCAGAATTGTTGAGCCTTGCATTTCTTTATCTCTCGCTTCAAACAGGCAGAACAGGACTCTCTCTGTGCATAGGTCTCAGCCCCATAGCGCCTTTATTTAACAGTAGAATTAACTCAACGCAGTGAGCCCTCTTTACAGTCATTTACAATCTTTGGCGCGGTGGACGGAGCGCGAAACAGGATGCACGGGCAGAGAGAGCCTTGCGACTCACCGGTGAGAAATTCGGCAAAGAAACAAAAATTAGGAGGGAAACAATATGATTGCAAAGCCAAATGCTTCAACCTGGATGAGCAATATGAGCCCATCAACACGGACGAACGGGTGAGAATGCAATGATGGCAACAACAAAAAAACCTGACCTATTTTTTTCAGCTATGTAAAAAAGGAGCACTTCATGGTGTTCAGTATTTTTTAAGGTATATTTTGGCATACAGAATGAGTCCATTTTAGTTTCTGTTTATTTATTTGGAATTACATTTTTAACTTTCCAATTACAATACAATGCTAAACAATTCTACAGAAATGAGAGATAAAAACTTTATATCCTTTTAAATGGTTACTTGCATAATTATCATTATTATACAGTACAGGCCAAAAGTCTCCTCATTCAATGCATTTTCTTTATTTTCATGACCATTTACATTGTAGCTTGTCACATCAAAACTGAATGAACACATGTGGAGTTATGTACTTAACAAAAAAAGGTAAAATAACTGAAAACATGTTTTACATTCTAGTTTCTTCAAAATAGCCACCCTTTGCTCTGATTACTGCTTTGCACACGCTTGGCATTCTCTCGATGAGCTTCAAGCACACCTGTGAAGTGAAAACCATTTCAGGTGACTACCTCTTGAAGCTCATCCAGAGAATGCCAAGAGTGCAAAAAAGTAATCGGAGCAAAGGGTGGCTATTTTGAAGAAACTAGAATATAAAACATGTTTTTAATTATTTCACCTTTTTTTGTTAAGTACATAACTCCACATGTGTTCATTCATAGTTGTGATGCCTTCAGTGACAATCTACAATATAGAAAGTCATGAAAATAAAGAAAACGCATTGAATTAGGAGGTGTGTCCAAACTTTTGTCCTGTACTGTATATTATAGGGTATAAACACTGTATAGTTTTTACATATTATTTATTTAGTTTAAGGGCTTGGTGTTAACAAAAGCTGCATGAAGCCTAATATTTGTTAAAGTAAATTATAGCATCTTGGTTTAATGTGTGGCAACTTGAGACAAGAATATGTTGATTGACAGTTTAAAAGTAACATGGCTTCCTTCACTCGTTATTTTCGCAGTTTTATGCATTTATATGTATAAAATATAAAAATCGCAATTTTGGAGAGAAAAATCGCAATTGGGTTTTTTCTCCAAATCGTGTAGCCAGGACTATGTTATTTACCTCAGAACCTCAGTTATGCAATGGCAATAATGGACATAATGTTAGATTAATATCGTTCTGACATAGTCAATTAAAATATAATAATATTCTACTGCATAAACAGATGTTCTTGTACACTCCATCTGCTGGATCACATTGGAACAAACTTTTCTGTCTCTTTCACAGATGGTATGATGCGGGGTTTTGCGTTTGTTCAGTTAAAAACAGTGGGGGAGGCATCTATAGCGCTTAAAGCCATGAACCTGAAGGAGATAAAAGGTAAATAAAATACCCGTCCCTATTTATTTTATTTATTTTTAGCGTGGCTGCATTCTTATTGTGTAACATTTAAAGGTCGGCAAGTGGCTGTTGACTGGGCTGTGCCGAAGGACAAGTATGTTGCCATGCAGACAACCTCCAGCTCAGGTAATTGGCGTTGCAAACCATCGATTTCTCGTTTTCTAATCTTTGCCGTGACAAAGAGTCAAGTCAAAGTCATTTGCATTTCACAGGGACTACTAAACCTGAAGGCACCTCTGCAGAACCATCAGAGCCTCAGTCGGATGCCGAAGACGAGGAAATGAATCAAGCAGAGAGTAGCAAGTACGGGCATCAAATCATCACTAAAGCTCAAATATGCACATAGCGTGACTGACCCCGGCTGGCTCCTCCCCATCCGAAGTCTTCGGCGGACATTTTACGAGCACCTCTAAAAAAATCTAGCTTTGTGTCAGCGGCGAGGCGGACCGCAGGGCTGTGATTAGTCGGCTTTATTAGTACATGATTCAGTACAGAAATGTCCAATGTGCGGCCCAGGAGCCATTTGGGGCTCGCAGCTAACTTTTCACTGCCCACGGCACATTTTAAAGATACCATTACAGAAAAAAACATTAAAAAGTGAAATAAAAGAGCATAGAGGAGAAATGTAACAAGAAAAAGTTGCAATGTTGACTAATAACTCAAAGCTGCCATGCATTTTTCTTCCTTTTAAACTGTCATTGTTCAAAAAGTAATAATGAATCAAAATCAATTTTATGAATTATTGACCTATTGAAGACTTCAATTACTTCACATCAAATATTCCATTTAGAAATATTTTTTGGGGAAAATAATGCATATTTTGAGTTTTCCATAAAAAAATGTTGGTTTTCTATGACAAAAACGGTATAAAACAAACAAAAAACATTACAAAAAGTTATTTTTTTACACTTTTATGACTGGGGCCCTTTTGGATCCCCAATAATTGTGTTATTTTTATATTTTTTGAAAACAGTCATTGTTATCAAAATTAATCCTCAAAATCAACGGTGTTATGGATTATTGACATATTTAAGGCTTCAATCACGTCACATTAAATATTCCATTTAGAAATATTTTTTTGGGGAAAATAATGCATATTTTGTGTTTTCCATAAAACAAATGTAGGTTTTCTATGGCAAAAACAGTATAAAACAAACAAAAAAATTACAAACGTTTATTTTTAAACACTTTTATGAATGGGGCTCTTTTGGATCCCCAATAATTGTATTATGATTTTTTTTTAAACAGTCATTGTTCAACCATTAATGATCAAAATCAATGTTATGAATTATTGACCTATTAAAGGCTTCAATTACTTCGCATCAAATATTCCATTTACAAATATTTTTTGGGAAAAATGCATATTTTGTGTTTTCAAATAAAAAAAGATTGTCTATGACAAAAACAGTATAAAACAAACAAAAAACATTACAAAAAGTTATTTTTTAACACTTTTATGAATGTAGCCCTTTTGGATCCCCAATAATTGTATAACTATGATATTTTTTAAACAGTCATTGTTCAACCATTAATGATCAAAATCAATGTTCTTATGAATTATTGACATATTTAATGGTTCAATTACTTCACATCAAATAATCCATTTAGAAATATTTTGGGGAAAAATGCATAATTTGTGTTTTCCATTAAAAAAAAGATTTTCTTTGACAAAAACGGTATAAAAGAAACAAAAAACTTTACAAAAAAGTTATTTTTTAACACTTTTATGAATGGGGCTCTTTTGGATCCCCAATAATTGTATTATTTTTATTTATTTAAACAATCATTGTTAAACCATTAATGATCAAAATAATTGTTATGGATTATTGACATATTTAAGGCTTCAATCACTTCACATCAAATATTACAGTTTGACATTTTTTTGGGGGAAAATAATGCCTAATTTGTGTTTTCCATTACAAAAATGTAGGTTTTCTATGACAAAAACAGTATAAAACAGACAAAAAACGTTATACATTTTTTTTTAAAACACTTTTATGAATGGGGCTTTTTTGGATCCCCAATAATTGTATTACCGGTATTATGATTTTTTTTTAAACAGTCATTGTTCAACCATTAATGATCAAAATCAATGTTGTTACGGATTATTGACACATTTAAGGCTTCAATCACTTCACATCAAATATTCAATTTAGAAATATTTTTTGGGGAAAAAAATGCAGATTTTGTGTTTTCCATAAAACAAATATAGGTTTTCCATGACAAAAACGGTATAAAACATACAAAAACACTTAAAGACGGGGGCTCTTTTGGATCCCCAATAATTGTATAATTATGTTTTTTTTTTTTAAACAGTAATTTTCCAACCATTAATGATCAAAATCAATGTTCTTATGCATCATTGACATATTTAAGGCTTCAATTACTTCACATCAAATATTCCATTTAGAAATATTTTTTGGGGGAAATAATGCATAATTTGTGTTTTCCATTACAAACATGTAGGTTTTCTATGGCAAAAACAGTATAAAACAAACAAAAAACATTACAAAAAGTTATTTTTTAACACTTTTATGAATGGGGCTATTTTGGATCCCCAATAATTGTATTATGATTTGTTTTAAAAAGTAATTGTTCAACCATTATTGATCAAAATCAATCTTATGAATTATTGACCTATTAAAAGCTTCAGTTACTTCACATCAAATATTCCATTTACAAATATTTTTTGGGAAAAATGCATATTTTGTCTTTTCCATTAAAAAAAAAGATTTTCTATGACAAAAACAGTATAAAACAAACAAAAAACAGTCATTGTTCAACCTTTAATGATCAAAATATGTAATGTAATATATGTTTGTAATATATATAGTATATATTTATATTATTTATATATTATATATATAATATATTATATTATTTATTATTATTACTGTCTATTGTGAGCGAACTGTGGTGCTGAATTTCCCCCAGGGATCAATAAAGTACTTTCTATTCTATTCTATTCTATTCTAAAATCAATGTTTATATGGATTATTGACATATTTAAGGCTCCAATTACTTGACATCAAATATTCCACTTTGACATTTTTGGGGGGGAAAATATTGCATGTTTTTTTTTCTTTAACAAAAACGGCATACAGAAGTAAAAAACAAAAAACAAACTTTATATCGACAGATAGATCTAGAGGTGATTTGAAGATTTAAACGTTGAAAAAACCCATTAATATATAAAACATTTTTAAAAATGTTTATGACTGAGGCCCTTGCGGGTTCCTGGGAACTTGTAGGGCTGTTAGACACCACTGATTTAGTACATTTGAACTAGAAAAGTGACCGTTGTTTCAAAATGATTAGTTACTGTAACAACAACAATGTGGATGTTGCTTCAGTCACCATTGTTTACTACTACTGTTACTACTCCCAGGAATATATTAGCTAGTCAACAAGAGTTGTGGTTGCTCGTGCAGGGCAACACTATCTTCTAGCATTTCAGGAGAAGAATTCATGCGTCAGCCACCGCAAAAGAGCTTTAAACAAGACGAAGCAAGCTACGTGACACAAGAGCGTACTTCAGCTTTGAGTTTGTGTGAATAGTTGTCAGGTTTAAGCACCGAACTATCTATTAAACAGGACAAGAAGCAAGGAATCAAGCAGAGACAGAGTACAATTTTGCTCATTAGGAGAAACGCATGGTGCTGCACACTCAGTTACAGTCTCCCACCACGCTCTGAGGTACAGCCCCCGTGCTCCCCATTTTATTCAGGAGTTCCCTAGTTAACATCGCTGAGGCTGCTTCTAAAGGGAGGGGTCACATATTATGCAAGCAGCTCCAGTAGACACAATACGTGATTATTCAGAATGGAAATGTGCTAAGCCTCGTGATTTCGCCCTGTCTCTGTTTTGTCTGCGTTGAGGTACCCGAAATCCGTCCTTGGCTGTTAGCAGGCTGTAAGACACAAGCAGCAGCAGCGAGGCACTCCTAACTTGTAGTGGAAGATAACAAGTTATGTGCCTTTAAGCATAAGAGTTGTGTGATAACTTATATATAATTATTCTAACAATAGTTGTTTGTATATACGTGACCCGTGCGTTCTTAGAATCCTGAGATAATGCTTTTGAAGCGATACAAAAAATGTTTCAAGCATAACTCCTAAACCAAACATGCAATATGTCTAATAATTCCTGTAATAATGTATCTTTGAGAATTTCACAAGAGACATGTGCTTTTGTAAGTTTTGCAAACACAAAAATTAGTTTTTTACTCAATATGACAGTAATGTTCTTAGAATCCGGAGATAATGCTTTTGAAGCAATAAAAAATGTTTCAAGCATAACTCCTAAACCAAACATGCAATATGTCTAATAATGCCTTTATTAATCATGCTTTTGAAGCAATAAAAAAATGTTTCAAGCATAACTCCTAAACCAAACATGCAATATGTCTAATAATGCCTTTATTAATCATGCTTTTGAAGCAATAAAAAAATGTTTCAAGCATAACTCCTAAACCAAACATGCAATATGTCTAATAATGCCTTTATTAATCATGCTTTTGAAGCAATAAAAAAATGTTTCAAGCATAACTCCTAAACCAAACATACAATATGTCTAATAATGCCTTTATTAATAATGCTTTTGAAGCAATAAAAAAATGTTTCAAGCGTAACTCCTAAACCAAACATGCAATATGTCTAATAATTTCTGCAATATTGTATCTTTGGGAATTTCACTAGAGACATGTGCTTTTGTAAGTTTTGCAAACACAAAAATTAGTTTTTTACTCAATATGACAGTAATGTTCTTAGAATCCTGAGATAATGCTTTTGAAGCAATAAAAAATGTTTCAAGCATAACTCCTAAACCAAACATGCAATATGTCTAATAATGCCTTCATTAATAATGCTTTTGAAGCAATAAAAAAATGTTTCAAGCATAACTCCTAAACCAAACATGCAATATGTCTAACAATGCCTTTATTAATAATGCTTTTGAAGCAATAAAAAAATGTTTCAAGCGTAACTCCTAAACCAAACATGCAATATGTCTAATAATTTCTGCAATATTGTATCTTTGAGAATTTCACTAGAGACATGTGCTTTTGTAAGTTTTGCAAACACAAAAATTTGTTTTTTACTCAATACGACAGTCATGTGCTTAGAATCCTGACATAATGCTTTTGAAGCAATGAAACATGTTTCAAGCACAACTCCTAAACCAAACATGCAATATGTCTAATAATGCATGTATTAATAATGCTTTTGAAGCAATAAAAAAATGTTTCAAGCACAACTCCTAAACCAAACATGCAATATGTCTAATAATGCCTTTATTAATCATGCTTTTGAAGCAATAAAAAAATGTTTCAAGCATAACTCCTAAACCAAACATGCAATATGTCTAATAATGCCTTTATTAATCATGCTTTTGAAGCAATAAAAAATGTTTCAAGCATAACTCCTAAACCAAACATGCAATATGTCTAATAATGCCTTTATTAATCATGCTTTTGAAGCAATAAAAAAATGTTTCAAGTATAACTCCTAAACCAAACATGCAATATGTCTAATAATGCCTTTATTAATAATGCTTTTGAAGCAATAAAAAAATGTTTCAAGCGTAACTCCTAAACCAAACATGCAATATGTCTAATAATTTCTGCAATATTGTATCTTTGAGAATTTCACTAGAGACATGTGCTTTTGTAAGTTTTGCAAACAGAAAAATTAGTTTTTTACTCAATATGACAGTAATGTTCTTAGAATCCTGAGATAATGCTTTTGAAGCAATAATAAATGTTTCAAGCATAACTCCTAAACCAAACATGCAATATGTCTAATAATGCCTTTATTAATCATGCTTTTGAAGCAATAAAACATTTTTTTAAGCATAACTCCTAAACCAAACATGCAATATGTCTAATAATGCCTTTATTAATAATGCTTTTGAAGCAATAAAAAAATGTTTCAAGCGTATCTCCTAAACCAAACATGCAATATGTCTAATAATTTCTGCAATATTGTATCTTTGAGAATTTCACTAGAGACATGTGCTTTTGTAAATTTTGCAAACACAAAAATTAGTTTTTTACTCAATATGACAGTAATGTTCTTAGAATCCTGAGATAATGCTTTTGAAGCAATAAAAAATGTTTCAAGCATAACTCCTAAACCAAACATGCAATATGTCTAATAATGTCTTTATTAATCATGCTTTTGAAGCAATAAAAAAATGTTTCAAGCATAACTCCTAAACCAAACATGCAATATGTCTAATAATGCCTTTATTAATAATGCTTTTGAAGCAATAAAAAAATGTTTCAAGCGTAACTCCTAAACCAAACATGCAATATGTCTAATCATTTCTGCAATATTGTATCTTTGAGAATTTCACTAGAGACATGTGCTTTTGTAAGTTTTGCAAACACAAAAATTTGTTTTTTACTCAATACGACAGTCATGTGCTTAGAATCCTGACATAATGCTTTTGAAGCAATGAAACATGTTTCAAGCATAACTCCTAAACCAAACATGCAATATGTCTAATAATGCCTTTATTAATCATGCTTTTGAAGCAATAAAAAAATGTTTCAAGCATAACTCCTAAACCAAACATGCAATATGTCTAATAATGCCTTTATTAATCATGCTTTTGAAGCAATAAAAAAATGTTTCAAGCATAACTCCTAAACCAAACATGCAATATGTCTAATAATGCATGTATTAATAATGCTTTTGAAGCAATAAAAAATGTTTCAAGCATAACTCCTAAACCAAACATGCAATATGTCTAATAATGCCTTTATTAATCATGCTTTTGAAGCAATACAAAAATGTTTCAAGCATAACTCCTAAACCAAACATGCAATATGTCTAATAATGCCTTTATTAATCATGCTTTTGAAGCAATAAAAAAATGTTTCAAGCATAACTCCTAAACCAAACATGCAATATGTCTAATAATGCCTTTATTAATAATGCTTTTGAAGCAATAAAAAAATGTTTCAAGCATAACTCCTAAACCAAACATGCAATATGTCTAATAATGCCTTTATTAATCATGCTTTTGAAGCAATAAAAAAATGTTTCAAGCATAACTCCTAAACCAAACATGCAATATGTCTAATAATGCCTTTATTAATCATGCTTTTGAAGCAATAAAAAAATGTTTCAAGCGTAACTCCTAAACCAAACATGCAATACGTCTAATAATTTCTGCAATATTGTATCTTTGAGAATTTCACTAGAGACATGTGCTTTTGTAAGTTTTGCAAACACAAAAATGTGTTTTTTACTCAATACGACAGTCATGTGCTTAGAATCCTGACATAATGCTTATGAAGCAATGAAACATGTTTCAAGCACAACTCCTAAACCAAACATGCAATATGTCTAATAATGCATGTATTAATAATGCTTTTGAAGCAATAAAAAAATGTTTCAAGCACAACTCCTAAACCAAACATGCAATATGTCTAATAATTCCTGTAATAATGTATCTTTGAGAATTTCACAAGAGACATGTGCTTTTGTAAGTTTTGCAAACACAAAAATTAGTTTTTTACTCAATATGACAGTAATGTTCTTAGAATCCTGGGATAATGCTTTTGAAGCAATAAAAAATGTTTCAAGCATAACTCCTAAACCAAACATGCAATATGTCTAATAATGCCTTTATTAATAATGCTTTTGAAGCAATAAAAAAATGTTTCAAGCGTAACTCCTAAACCAAACATGCAATATGTCTAATAATTTCTGCAATATTGTATCTTTGAGAATTTCACTAGAGACATGTGCTTTTGTAAGTTTTGCAAACACAAAAATTTGTTTTTTACTCAATACGACAGTCATGTGCTTAGAATCCTGACATAATGCTTTTGAAGCAATGAAACATGTTTCAAGCACAACTCCTAAACCAAACATGCAATATGTCTAATAATGCATGTATTAATAATGCTTTTGAAGCAATAAAAAAATGTTTCAAGCACAACTCCTAAACCAGTGGTTCTTAACCTAGTTGGAGGTACCGAAACCCACCAGTTTCATATGCGCATTCACCGAAGCCTTCTTTAGTGAAAAATCAAATGTTTTTTTTTTTTTCAAATTCAAGACAAAGTTATATGTTTTTGGTAACACTTTAGTATGGGGAACATATTCTAAGTAACAAAGACTTAATTTAGAGTTATTTGGACACGAGGGGAACATACTCTAAGTAATAAAGACTTAAATTAGAGTTATTTGGTTAGGGTTAGGGTCAGGGTTAGAGAGTTAGGGTTATAATAAGGCCATGCCGAATAAGGCATTAATAAGTACTTAATAATGACTAGTTAAGAGCCAATATGCGGCGTGGCGAAGTTGGTAGAGTGGCCGTGCCAGCAATCGGAGGGTTGCTGGTTACTGGGGTTCAATCCCCACCTTCTACCATCCTAGTCACGTCCGTGTGTCCTTGGGCAAGACACTTCACCCTTGCTCCTGGTGGCTGCTGGTTAGCGCCTTGCATGGCAGCTCCCGCCATCAGTGTGTGAATGTGTGTGTGAATGGGTGAGTGTGGAAATACTGTCAAAGCGCTTTGAGTACCTTGAAGGTAGAAAAGCGCTATACAAGTATAACCCATTTATCATTTATTTAATTTGCATGTTAATAAGCAACTAATTAATGGTGAATATGTTCCCCATACTAAAGTGTTACCATGTTTTTTTACTGGTGCATAAAATGAACCGTGCATGAACATGACCTTGTTCAAACAACAAAACCAACGCAGTGCATAAACTCACAACAAATTACACACCTGCAAACCAGTCAGCTGTTGCCGTATCCGTAATACGCCAATAGGGAGAAGTTTGTATTCACACGATGAGTCGGGTGTGTTTTGACCTCCGCCGAACCCCTGAGGCCGACTCACCGAACCCCTAGGGTTCGATCGAACCCAGGTTAAGAACCACTGTCCTAAACCAAACATGCGATATGTCTAATAATGCCTTTCTTAATGTATCTTTGTGAGTTTTACTAGAGACATGTGCTTTTGTAATGTTTGCAAACACAAAAATGTGTTTTTTACTCAATATGACAGTAATGTTCTTAGAATCCTGAGATAATGCTTTTGAAGCAATAAAAAAATGTTTCAAGCACAACTCCTCAACCAAACATGCAATATGTCCAATAATGCCCCGAGTCAGTAGGTTCCAGCTTTCCTCGTTTGGGATGAGCAGAAGGAAAGGGATAGGGTTTTTCAGGTTGGCAGTGTGAACAAAGTCTTCAACATCCAGTTATCTGCCCACAGGGTTAGTGCTAAAAAATCTGAGCCACCGATGGAGCAGCCACAGTCTGTTGATGATGAAAAAGAAGAGAGTGAAGATGATGATGATGATGAAGATAGTGAAGAAGATGATGAAAAAGACTCCCAGAAGGGAGACGACGACGACGACCATAGCCTTGATTCAGATGAAGATGACAGTGAGGATGAAGACGAGGATGGAGATGACACATCAGGTATTTTCCTTTTTCTTGTGTTCTTTTGCATGTTTTTTCTAAGTCTTCCTCATAACTCTATTTCATTCACACTAGCTCCAAAGAAAACAAAGCGGCAGCTCCCTTCAGACGTGCAAGAGGGCAGGACCGTGTTTATCAGGTCGGCAGCTTCTCTCGTTGTCTTTCCCTATTCCGAGGTGCTTGTATTCAAACATGTCTTGTCCTTCCGTAGGAACCTGTCCTTCGACACAGAGGAGGAAGGCCTGGAAGAAGTTCTCCTCCGGTACGGAGAACTGAACTACATCAAGATTGTTTTCCATCCAGCCACTGGACATTCAAAAGGCTAGTCAACCACCGCTCATGCGGGATGCTCTCCTCGACAGTTTTTTTTGTGTCACACACTCATCCCGGCGCTGCTCTTTCCTTCAGGTTGTGCATTTGCTCAGTTCAAAGCAAAAGAGGCGGCAGACCGATGTATAGCTGCAGGAGAGGACGACAAAGAGGTATCATCCAGTCTGTATGACTTCACAGCATGGCGCACTGTTGCCTTTTTTCTAAAATCAGCCTTATGTTGTTACCCCGTGCAGGCTGGCGGCATCCGAGTGGACGGTAGAAAGCTGCTGATTGTGGCTGCCGTGAGCAAAAACGACGCGGCCAAGCTGAAAGTTGATAGTAAAGTAAAAGTGCAGACGGGCACCAGGAACTTGTATCTGGCCAGAGAAGGACGTGAGTAACATGGTTCTGCTCCTGTTTGGATCTTCTTTAAGGGGAACTGCACTTTTTTGGGAATTGTGCCTATCTTTCACAATCATTATGAAAGACACGATGACCAATGGATTTTTTAAAATGCATTATAAATATAAAATTGGGTCAAAAGTCTGCTTACAATGGAGCTTATGGGAGCTGTTCAATTCTGCCTATAAAGCCCTTAAAATAACATCCAAACACCTCCATTAGGGTTTTATATACAGTACAGGCCAAAAGTTTGGACACATCTTCTCATTCAATGTGTTTTCTTTATTTTCATGACTATTTATATTGTAGATTGTCACTGAAGGTATCAAAACTATGACACCTGTGAAGTGAAAACCCTTTCAGGTGACTGACTACCTCTTGAAGCTCATTGAGAGAATGCCGAAACTGTGCAAAGCAGTAATCAGAGCAAAGAGTGGCTATTGTAACTGATTTGGGTCGGCACAATGATGAGACTTTTTCCACTGTTCTCAGCTTTATTTGTCTTCCTTCAAACCTGCGGGCGACAATCAGACAATGTCGGTATCCCATCTTTCTTTGGCTTACGCCCTCAGCCATGTCAAACTTTTCTGTGTACATATACAACTTTAACCATTGTCAATGAAAAAGATAGATACAAACAGTCTGTAAAATATTGAAATGTACATTCTAAGCGCCATTCTGTGGCAGAACAAAACATGCAACATTTGCTATAGTTAACACCTTAGAAAATAAAATAAAACCACAAACCTGTGGGCGACAATCAGACAATGTCGGTATCCTGTCTTTCTTTGGCTTACGCCTAAACACACAGAATAACACTCGTTACCTACGCACGTAAGCACGCATGCACGCACGCACACACTGAACAAGCCTCATTGCCTACGCACGTAAGCACACGCACGCACACACGCACGCACGCACACACTGAACAAGCCTTATTACCTACGCACGTAAGCCATACTTGCCAACCCTCCCGTTTTTAGCGGGAGAATCCCGGTATTCAGCGCACGTAAGCACGCATGCACGCACGCACGCACGCACGCACGCACGCACGCACACACTGAACAAGCCTTATTACCTACGCACGTAAGCCATACTTGCCAACCCTCCCGTTTTTAGCGGGAGAATCCCGGTATTCAGCGCCTCTCCCGACAACCTCCCGGCAGAGATTTTCTCCCGACAAACTCCCGGTATTCAGCCGGAGCTGGAGGCCACGCCCCCTCCAGCTCAATGCGGACCTGAGACTGAGTGGGGACAGCCTGTTGTCACGTCCGCTTTCCCACAATATAAACAGCTCGCCTGCCCAATGACGTCATAACATCTAGGGCTTTTAGAGAGTAGAGTGCACAACTGCGCACACAACAAGGCATGGCGACGCTGTCGACGAGCAAGATGAAGAAATACGCTTGCAAGTTCCAAAATGAATGGAAACAAGCATTTCAGTTCATCCACGACAGTTTGAAGGGGAAGGTGTATGTTGCCTGTAAATTTTGTAGAACAGACTTCTCCATTGAACACGGTGGCCGAAATGATATACTCATCATGAACGGAGAATTTAAACACGACAATACTGCCATCTAATGGATAGCCACCGGAACACTGAAATTCAAGTATTTTTTTATTTTTTCTATGTAAATAAAATAAATATATATATATATATATATATATATATATATGTATATATATATATATATATATATATATATATATATATATATATATATATATATATATATATAGCTAGAATTCACTGAAAGTCAAGTATTTCATACATATATATATATATATATATATATATATATATATATATATATGAAATATATATGAAATACTCGAGTTGGTGAATTCTAGCTGTAAATAACCACGCCCCCAACCCCCCACCCCCGACCATGTAAGCACACACGCACGCACGCACTGAACAAGTCTCATTACCTACGCACGTAAGCACGCACGCACGCACGCACTGAACAAGTCTCATTACTTATGCACATAAGCACACACACACACACACACACACACGCACGCACTGAACAAGTCTCATTACCTACGCACGTAAGCACACACGCACTGAACAAGTCTCATTACCTACGCACGTAAGCACACACGCACGCACGCACGCACACACGCACTGAACAAGTCTCATTACCTGCGCACGTAAGCACACACACACACGCACGCACTGAACAAGTCTCATTACCTACGCACGTAAGCACACACGCACGCACGCACTGAACAAGTCTCATTACCTACGCACGTAAGCACACACGCACGCACGCACGCACGCACTGAACAAGTCTCATTACCTACGCACGTAAGCACACACGCACGCACGCACTGAACAAGTCTCATTACCTACGCACGTAAGCACACACGCACGCACGCACGCACTGAACAAGTCTCATTACCTACGCACGTAAGCACACACGCACGCACGCACTGAACAAGTCTCATTACCTACGCACGTAAGCACACACGCACGCACGCACGCACGCACTGAACAAGTCTCATTACTTATGCACATAAGCACACACGCACGCACGCACTGAATAAGTCTCATTACCTACGCACGTAAGCACGCACGCACGCACGCACTGAACAAGTCTCATTACCTACGCACGTAAGCACACATGCACGCACGCACGCACGCACGCACTAAACAAGTCTCATTACCTGCGCACGTAAGCACACACACACACGCACGCACTGAACAAGTCTCATTACCTGCGCACATAAGCACACACACACGCACGCACTGAACAAGTCTCATTACCTACGCACGTAAGCACACACACACGCACGCACGCACCACGCACTGAACAAGTCTCATTACCTACGCACGTAAGCACACACGCACGCACTGAACAAGTCTCATTACCTGCGCACGTAAGCACACGCACACACACGCACGCACTGAACAAGTCTCATTACCTACGCACGTAAGCACACACACACACACACACACACACACACACACACACACACACACACACACACACACACAGACACACACACACACACACACACACACACACACACACACACACACACACACACACACAACGCAAACTTGAGGCAGTTTAATGTTGATTAACGTGGGCAGAATTATTATAGTGTTCCCAATGTTAAAAGGATAAAGCCATTGTTTCCAAATTTGGTAAATAAATAACCAAAACATTTATATTTTGTTGTTTTTTTACTGTACCGAAAATGAACCGAACCGTGACCTCTAAACCGAGGTACGTACCGAACCGAAATTTTCGTGTAGCGTTACACCCCTATTATTTATCCTTCCTCCTTGTTAGTGTGTACTGATGTTAAAGGCAATATACAAAGGTAATGTTTTCGCCAGGAGTTGTTGTTTGTTTGTTAGCAACATAACTTAAAAAGTTATTAACAGATTTTGAAAAAAACAATTACTCTACTACGAAGTGGATCGCACTTCACTTCTCTTTGGATCCACGCCCCCACATTGCGGACTAGCGCAATTTTCAGAACCAGAAAAAAATATGTACACCAAGTTTTCGTTTGATACCGTCACGCGTCACAGCATTATTGAGAATATCTTCATATGGTAATACCGTGGTATGTACAAAACCGTTACATCCCCACTAAGTAGCTGTTGTGTACAGTAGCTGCTAGCCCCAAATAGGCTGCAGTGTAGTTTACCTTTTTGTCAAGGACTTGACAAAAATACTACAAAAAAACAACCTTGTGTGCTTGTTTTAGGACATTTAGCTGTTAACTGGCTGTCCATCTTTACAAGAGTAAACACGCTGCAGGACTCCTTGCATGAAAAATTTTACACACTGCAAAAAGTCAGTGTTCAAAAACAAGAAAAAAAACTACAAAAGTTAGGGGTATTTTATTTGAACTTAGCAAAATTATCTGCCAATAGAACAAGAAAATTTGGCTTGTCAAGACTTTCCAAAACAAGTAAAATTAGCTAACCTCAATGAACCCAAAAAAACCTTAAAATAAGTATATTCTCACTAGTAACAACTGTACTACTATATAAATATGTATTATCTATTGTTTCATTGAAAATAAAACAGCAAAGTCCATTTGGCTGTCATCTGTTTTAATTATGAGACACAATTGTGTCAAAGTCATGATTTTTTTTTTCATGCTTGAAATAACAAATTATTACTTTAAAAAAGTAGTTTTATACTTGTGAGTGTTGATGACACAGCTTTGCAACAGTTGATATTCTAGTTTCAAGCATGTTTTACTCAATAAAGGTCATCAAATCTCAGCAACAAGCTGTAATACCTCACTGAGATCTTTTAGGACCAAAACCCTTAAAACAAGTAAAACACTCTAACATCAAATCTGCTTAGTGAGAAGAATTATCTTATCAGACAGAAAATAAGCAAATATCGCCCTTATTTAAAATATTTAATCTTACTTAGATTTAAGTTTTTTGCAGTGCACGCAAGCCAATATCATCAAATACCGTATTTTCCGCACTATAAGGCGCACCGGATTATAAGGCGCACCTATGCATCCATTAGATGGAGCTGCGCTAAAGGGAATGTCAACAAAACAGTCAGATAGGTCAGTCAAACTTTATTAATATATTACAAACCAAAATGAATAAACAGCTGATTTACTCGTGTTACGGTAAATCAAACGTGCAATCACAAAATAGTAACACTCAAAATAGTGCAGAGCAATAACAATATCAATAACTCAATGTTGCTCAAAAGTTAATGTCACAACACAACACACAAAATAAACACTTAAAGCTCACTTTCTGAAGTTATTCCTCATCCACAAATCCCTTGAATTCTTCTTCTTCAGTGTCCGAATTAAATAGTTGGGTGAATACGGCATCCAAAATGCCCGGCTCTGTCTCGTCGAAGTCATTAATGGAGTCAGTGTCGCTGCTGTTGTCCAGCAGTTCAGTGACAATTCCTGCCTTCCTGAAAGCTCGGACCACAGTTGAGACGGATATATCAGCCCAGGCATTTACGATCCACTAGCAGATAGTGGCGTATGTCGTCCGGCGCTGTCTCCCTGTCTTGGTGAACGTGTGTTCGCCTTCTGTCATCCACTGTTCCCACGCAGTTCGCAGTCTAGCTTTGAATGCCCTGTTGACACCAATATCCAGCGGCTGGAGTTCTTTTGTCAATCCACCCGGCTGCTCTATTCCCGTGTTCTACTGCGTGACTGATTGCCTTGAGTTTGAACTCCGCGTCGTAAGCGTGTCTCTTAGTAGGAGCCATTTTGGGGTCTTTACAGAAACACACAAATGGAAATGAAACATCATATCCCAGCATGCACCGCACGCTTCGTCTTCTACGGGGGAAAAAGAAGTTGGCGGCTGTTTACCGTAGTTGCGAGACCTAAGCTTTATGAAAATGAATTTTAGGTTTGTTGTGGCTCAATATTGGTCCATATATAAGGCGCACCGGATTATAAGGCGCATCGTCAGCTTTTGAGAAAATTTTTGGTTTTTAGGTGCGCCTTATAGTGCGGAAAATACGGTACTTGTTTTTCTGCCGATATCCGTTCGGGCCCCCTCCACCCCCTCGAGTTATTATTTCATGCTAATTCTTGTTATCTTTCGTCCCTTAGTGATCCGTGCTGGAACCAAAGCTGCAGAAGGTGTGCCTGAAGCAGACATGATCAAAAGAGCCAGAGTGAGTTAGGTGTTTAAAGAAACAACATAAAAGCATGAGTTCCATGCGTTTATTTATGTCTGCTCTCCCCCACAGTTTGAAGAAATTAAAAGGAAAAAGCTCCAGGCCCTTAGTGTGTTTGTGTCCAAAAATCGTCTGTGCGTCCACAACTTGCCAAAGTCGGTGGACAACAAAAAGCTCCGAGCGCTGTGTCTTCAAGCAGTGAAAGGACCTAAAGGAGTGCGGATTCCAGAGGTGAGCTTTTAGCCCCCACTCTCTTGTCCACTAGAGGGCGGTGTTGTCACTTTGAATAATTCACTGTGTTTTTGCTCATTCCATTTCTAGTGTCGCGTCATGTATGACAGGAAGCCTGAGAAAGGTCGGGTGGTGGGCCAATCTCTTGGTTATGGCTTTGTCCAGTTTCAGGAGCACGAACATGCTCTGACCGCGCTTCGCTATCTCAACAACAACCCCGACATCTTCGGCGCACATAAGGTGACGGCGTCTTTCCCACTAGTTTTGTTCTATTGCTTTTTTGGGTGAATGGGCAGGGTCCCCTTTTTTACTATTAAAATGGATTAATTGTGGGAGCGGCATAGCTCAGTTGGTAGAGTGGCCGTGCCAGCAACTTGAGGGTTCCAGGTTCAATCCCCATTTCCACCATCCTCGTCACTGCCGTTGTGTCCTTGGGCAAGACATTTTACCCACCTGCTCGCAGTGCCACCCACACTGGTTTAAATGTAACTTAGATCAGTGGTTCTTAACCTTGTTGGAGGTTTCATATGCGCATTCACTGAACCCTTCTTTAGTGCAAAATAAAATGTTTTTTTTTCAAATTCAAGACAAAGTTATATGTTTTTGGTAACACTTTAGTATGGGGAACATATTCTAAATAACAAAGACTTAATTTAGAGTTACTTGGTTAGGGTTCGGGTCAGGGTTAGAGGGTTAGGGTCATAATAAGGCCATGCCGAATAAGGCATTAATAAGTACTTAATAATGACTAGTTAAGAGCCAATATGTTACTAATTTGCATGTTAATAAGCAACTAATTAATGGTGAATATGTTCCCCATACTAAAGTGTTACTATGTTTTTTTTTACTGGTGCACAAAATGAACCGTGCATGAACATCACCTTGTTCAAACAACAAAACCAACACAGTGCATAAACTCACAACAAATTACACACCTACAAATCAGTCAAATGTTGCCGTATCCGTAATACGCCGATAGGGAGAAGTTTGTATTTACACGATGAGTCGGGTGTGTTTTGACCTCCACCGAACCCCTGAGGCCGACTCACCGAACCCCTAGGGTTCGATCGAATCCAGGTTAAGAACCACTGACTTAGATATAGGGTTTCACTATGCAAAGCGCTTTGAGTCACTAGAGAAAAGTGCTATATAAATATAATTCACAATTCACTAATTTCTACCTTTGCATTTTGTGTCACACTCTAGAGACCCATTGTCGAGTTTTCTCTGGAGGATTCCCGGAAGCTCAAAATAAAAGAAATACGACATCAAAAAAACAAGGTAGGCTTTTATCCATCTGCTTGTTTATATGTTTGAAAGGTCCCTTTAACTTTGGATAACATCTAAACTGTTGTTTGTTTTCCTGCATGTTTTTAGTCTGAACAGTTTAAAAAACAGAGTGGCAAAGGCAGCACGGTGTCTCAGCCCCAGACAAGCAGAGACAGCAAAGGAAGCATACAAGGTGATACTCAAATGTCTTCAATGCAGCAGACTGGAAAGATCAAATCTATAAATCATATATTTATCTAATGGGGCTTTTGTTTGGATGCTTAGACACTGTACGGACAAAAGTACAGAGGCAATTCATTTATCAATAGGGTTTCATCTTATTCCTTCCAACAATAAATCTTGGACATATAATTATTATTAGGGTTGTACGGTATACCGGTACTAGTATAGTATCACGGTACTAATGAATCAAAAACGGTACTATACTCTGTTTGAGAACTACTGGTTCACTATTTTTTGTATTTTTTTTTTTAACGGGCATGACGGTGTGCCGTCACGTCATGACATTGCTGGTTTTACGAGCAGGGGAGCATGTTCGGCAGCGCACAATCACAGAGTACTTACAAGCAGACACAGTGTGTAGACAGAAAAGGGAGAATGGACGCATTTTGGCCTAAAAAGTGACGATAAAGGTAAAGTTATAGCACTGAAACGCCCTTAGGAAGAGGTGCTTTAAGACATGGCTAGCTAGCGAGCAGCTAACATCCATCCGCAGTCGGCAGTGTTTTAGTTACTTCTATATCACTATTCCTCGCCTTAATGGTGACAAATAAAGTACGTTTCTTACAAGTATCATCCCTGCAGGACGAGGAATGGCTAAACATGCTTCACTACACACTGTAGGAGGATACAATAGCTCACCAGCGTCACCGCTAACAAAAGATAGCGCCCCTGAATGTAAACAAATGCCATGGGTGGATCTACACCTGCCATCTACTGTAATGATACCAAGTACAAGAGCGTATCTAGTCAATACTACTATGATTATATCTATAGTTTTTATCGTCACAAAATATTTTTTCCTTTTTTAAAAATTCATATTATGTTTATAAAGTCTTGAAATATGTCCCTGGACACATGAGGACTTTGAATATGACCAATGTATGACTGATATTTAAATTTGTGGTATCATCCAAAACTAATGTAAAGTATCAAAGAATAGAAGAGAAGAATAAGTGATTATTACATTTTAACAGAAGTGTAGATAGAACATGTTGAAACAGAAAATAAGCAGATATTAACAGTAAATTAACAAGTAGATTAATAATAATTTTTTACAGCTTGTCCATCATAATGTTGACAAAATAATAGGTAGATAAATCACACAATATGTTACTGCATATGTCAGCAGACTAATTAGGAGCCTTTGTTTGTTTACTTACTACTAAAAGACAAGTTGTCTAGTATGTTCACTATTTTATTTAAGGACAAAATTATTCTTCAATTGCAGCAAAAAACATATGTTTAATGTACCGTAAGATTTTTTGTTAAAATAAAGCCAATAACGCCATTTTTTGTGGTCCCCTTTATTTAAAAAAGTAGCGAAATACAGTTTGGTACCGTACCAAAATATTGGTATCGGGACTACCCTGGATGTATGATCCTATTTAGGCAGCAAATGATGTTCTTATTGGTATATGGGCCAGTTATCCCAATACTTACAGTAAGTCTAAATAGACCAATGTTACTCTCTTGACTAACTCTGGCATTGTTCCTGGTACTCCTCAGTCAACTTTTTGTGTTCCTCAGCTCCTCATCACAACCAAAGTTCCGGCAAACACAGCGGTTTCCAGACCAAGCCCGAGGTGGAGCACGTCGATTTGGAGAATGGAAGGAAACGGAGGAAAGTTCTAGCGTTCCCTTCCCACCGTGGACCGAAGATCAGGTACAGCTGTGATACTTTTTTATGTAAATGTATGCAGTGCATCCCCGCATATTCGTCATTTAGCATTTGGGTCCCATCAAATTTGTGAATTTTGGGGGGGAAAAAACGTCAAAACATTACAGTAGTACCTCAACTTACAAGCTTAAAAATTAAACCAAGATCATGAAACACGAGCAAAAAAGGGAACTCACTGCACATTAAGAGGTCTAAAAGAAGCACTAAACTCAAAATCCATTTAATCAGTGCTTGCCCCACCCAAAACAGCACAACTTTAACATAAAACGTGAAACAAACTTTTAAATAAGAAATCTTGTTTGAAAACAATACAATATATTGTATTACAATAGTTTGATGTAACATTAATGTACTACATTTTACTTGGAGAGTAGGCTTCTACAGTATCTCCTTCCATTTGCTACTCTGTCAGACACAACATCAGCAGCTTTTCCATAGTTTCATGGATACATGTCTGCCATTTAGATATTATTCTAACATTCTTGGCCCGCATTAGACTCATTCTGCTCCAGTATGGTGCCGACCAGAAGTGATAACTGTGACTCTAATTTGTTTGAGAAGTCTGCCACATGCTCTTGTCACGTTTTTGATGATTTCTTTCTTTAATTCATTGAATATCATCCACTTCTTCTTCTCAGCACTGTCCTTCACACTCACTGTCTTCCTTCCTATGGTTGGAAAATAAAGTTATGTCCATCTTCAGCTATAAGTTAATGCTAGCTAATGAGACCACATGTTTGGGCGGATTTTACTGGGTTTTATTTGCTACGCCAATTAATGGGGTGATGCTTGTAATTAAAATGTTTTGCTTGCAACTGGAAGCATACAATAAAAGACAGCTCTTATCTCAAAAGACACTTTAGTGCACTCTTAAGTTGAGGTACCACTGTATTTAGTTAGTTTCATTGTCATCTCTGCATGGATGTATTTTTTGCCACACGTGTCCGTCACCATGAATTGGTAATCATTTTTAAGTATGTGTTTAGTAGGGGTGTAACGGTACACAAACATTTCGGTTCGGTACGTACCTCGGTTTAGAGGTCACGGTTCGGTTCATTTTCGGTACAGTAAGAAAAGAACAAAATATAAATTTTTTGGTTATTTATTTACCAAATTTGTAAACAATGGCATAACATACATATACACACAGGGTCCATTGCCAGGGTTAATGTGGTCAACATATATACAATAAAAACTAAATAAGATAAGGCTCAGAATGGTTTCTTAACAAAACCTTTCTACATAAAAAGTGCTTTTTTTGATTGATTGATTGAGACTTTTATTAGTAGATTGCAGAGTACAATACATATTCCGTACAATTGACCACTAAATGGTAACACCCCAATAAGTTTTTCAACTAATTAAGATTATGTCTTGGAGTCTTTGCATATGTGATACTTAACTATAATTATTTAATCTGTATTTATATTGACAAATGTGTTGTTTTGACTGCAATATTGTTCAATTCTAAGCCAGGACGCTTATTATGTATGTCTAGCTTGTAAGGATGTAACAGTATCAAAATCTCACGTTCCGTTATTATAACGGTATTGGCCACAGTACGATATAATTGTGGTATATGACCAAAAAAAAAGATTTTAAAATGCGGTGGCAGGAATTTTTATGATAAACACACTTAATGTAATTGAACACACACATAATGCTAAAATGTTCTAATCATATTTATTACTACACACAATTATTTTTAAGTGCAAAGAACTGTGCGGGAACATCCACTGTCTCTCTTATCATTTACTTTTAGAGAAGCAGTGTCCTCTACAGTGGACATTTTTTCTATCAGTTATGAAAATGCAGATTCTCAGAAAAGTTAACTCACGGTTTAACTTTAATAATGTAAATACCTCACAAATTGACTTTATCTTTTCCGGGTGATGGTAGCTTATCAAGTTGTTCGGTGTGCAGTGCCCGCACCCGAGTCTGTGGCGCCACAAAGGTTATGTTTTCGCCAGTTGTTGTTTGTCTGTTAACAACATAACGTTGAAAGTTATGAACGGATTTTAAACTTGTTCATACAAGTTTAGTTTGGGTAATGTCATTTCTTAATGGAGAAAGACGTTATTGCCTGTTGTTTTCTTAGTAGTATTTAAGCTAGCGAGCTTGCGCCTGTCTGTCCGTGAGTTTTATCAAAGTGCGACGATCAATCACGTTTTTTTAGATGATTTGAATTTAAAATGGTAATGCGTTGGGAGTTTTACCACGGTTATCATTAATACTATTTATCGTTACATCCGTGTATGTGACAGTCAACTATGTTACAATCCTCAAAACTTGCAGCGAGATGGACACAAACTAATGTCGTAAAATTGGAATTAACGTGTGGATTTTGTAGTAGAAACACCTTCTCAGAGACAGCTAGCTGGGACGACCAGTTTACCATTTACTAACGGTGACTTCTTTTCTCAGGATGCGGGACAAAGGGAAGCAGAGGGTTCCGCCCCCCAAGAAGGCTCAGCAAGGAGGCAGAAGGAAGGAACGGCAAAAACGACAAATGGAAAAGCCCACACAGCCAAGAAATCAGGTTAGTTTCCAGAATGTGTGTATATGTGTGTATAAATAGGGATGATGTTTCATAAGAAATTATCGAGTTCGAGCCTATTATCGAATCCTCTTATCGAACCGATTCCTTATCGATTCTCTTATCGAGTCCAGATAGGTTGTTGTATATGGAAAAAACACACAATATTTGGTTTAACAAAAGCTCACTTTTATTACCGTATTTCCTTGAATTGGCGCAGGGAATATAGTATTCGCACGTCTAGAATTACTGCCGGGTCAAACTCGTTTCTCAAAATAATTAACGCATGCTTGGCCTTATCGCCGGTTTATTATTGAAGCTGGATCAAATTCGTTTCGCAAAATATTAATTTTATTATCGCATGTCTATAATTTTCGCCGGGTCAAACTCGTTTCGCAAAATATTTAGCATATGGCTAGAACTTCCACCGGGTCAAATTCGTTACGTCACGAGTGACGCATCTGTCCTCATTTTCAAAATGGAGGAAGCTGCTTTCAGTAGTTTACAATCGCACAAAGGAAAAAAGATAAAGAGCTTTTCAGTAGGATTTAAGGTCCAAGCTATTGAATACCGGTACAGTATGCTAAAGAGAACAGTAAGCATCTATGTTTTATTAATATACCGTAGCTGCGTGTGTGAAATACTGTATAAGTCATTAAATGACTCCCGCCTCCTGGTGGTAGAGGGCGCTGCCGCGCTAGTGATCCTTCTTGCGACTTCCGGTACTGCAGAAGAAGTGAACACACGCAGCAAGAGATTTTTTTTTTTTCCTCTGCCTGAACTTTTAACATGGACGATTACATACCGGTATCTAAAATAAAACAGTTTTCTAGACTGGACTTTCAATGGAAGCAGGAGGTAATAATTAAAGGAATATCTCCATCGAAACAGAGACTTTTAAAACTGAAGAAAGAAAATAAGGAAGACTTCTATAAACAAGTTATCGATGCTTTTGGTCAGAAGGAGCTGCAAATGGACTCCATTTATAAGTACAGGTAAGACCATAATAACGTTTTTTTTAATTAAATGTGCTTTTCATGATGGTATGCTTACATCACACTCAAAGCGCACGCCTAAATTTTATGGATTCCTTTTGGTAAACGCCGGAGTGAGAAGAGGTTTTAAAATAATTACCGCATGCACGGCCATCCCGCCGGTTTCCGGTAAACGCAGGAGTGACAGGAGGTTTTAAATTAATTAACGCCCCTGCGGCTATTCAAGGAAATACGGTATATAAGAAAAAAATTAAATCTAATAAATAAATAAATATTGACTGTTACCCCCCTAAAAAAAATATAAAATAAATAAATATTGACTGTTGTTACCCAAAGTATATTAAGTGGGATTTTTCAGAAAAACAAATATATACAGTAACACAAAAACAACCTGTCTCTGTGATCACTATAGGTGTATAAATAATAATATAGTGTTAAATAAAATCAGTCCCTTGGGCACAAAACTGAAAATAATACAGCTCTCCAAAAAGTGCACTTCTGCTGCTATTTGACATAACTGTTTGTTATGATGCTTTGACATTTTTACACTTTATTTCTTTATTGAAAGAAAATTCTATGAAGAGAAAAGTTGTTTGCAAATGTGGTTACAATGCTAAAAAATGAAAAGTTAAAGCTAAAAAAAGAAATACACTTTATTGAGTTAACATTATTTCTTTATAGGGGGAAAGATGTGATGTTATGAGCTAGGCTAGGAATATAACAACTACACTACCCAGCCTGCAACAGGAGTGACGAGCATGCGCGGTAGCCCCGAAAAGCGTTGTTGCATGTCGTCACGTAAGAATGAGGTTATGAGCACGCTGTGAAAGTAAACGTCAAGAACTCAGCCAACACGCCTCGTCTGCATTATTTATAATTAGACAGACAACACATATACAGTGTGATTTTGTTTTGTTTACAAGGAAAGAAAAACAAAAGTTAAAAAAGGGAGATCATGTCATATATGTTGTGTATATATATATGTATGTGTTGCTTTAAGAACGTTGCGACAGCTGCCGTAAAGGAGGTGCGTTGCTAGCCTGGTTGCTATGTTTCCGGTTGGTCGTAAAAGTGTTCGTCATGTGTTTGTACTCTGCTCAAATCTCTCAGTAAAGTTATTCATTGGATTATACCTTTTGTTTTGAACTTTATTACACCTTGGAGCGCGGTCCATTGTTTTTCCTGCTTTCGGTATCTGCGCCTAATGACTGAGCTACGTGACGTCATTTCTTGTGATGTCCCACGGGGCATTTCTGGTCGGGACGGGAGTCGTTCCGAGGGATTCGAATAAAGAACCAACTCTTTTTCTTTACTATAGTGGTCTCGATAACGGGTACCGGTTCTCAAAAATGGATTCGAGTCCGAGGACTCGGTTCTTTTCTTATCGAACAGCCGGGAAAACCGGTTTCGAGTATCATCCCTATGTGTAGATAAAATAAAAATGTGTGTAAAAACTAGAAGTAAGACCGCGAAAAACAACAGTAAGTTTACACTGGTAATCAATTTGTCTATATGATTTAAAAGGCAAGTATAGTTGAGAAAACTATTTAAAGGGTTTGTTTACGACCTTTACGCAGATGCTTAGAGAGCCCTAATTTTCTAATGTATTTGAAGCATTATATCCCGCCCTCTTAAGGCTTTCAGCACGGAATGACATAGCTACGCCTGAACGTAACACGTGCACGCTCATTGGCGTTGTGTGTTGTCATCTAATGATTGTGATCTGAATGGCTAACATTAGCTATCCTTGCTTGTATATTGTTTATTCTAGCATAACAACAACATGACTGCAAATTGTTTATTGCGTCTCTTGGACTGCTTTTTGTGTATGTGCCGTAAGTGACGAGCTTGAACGCCAAACACATTCCTCGGGCTGACAAGCAGTTTTTATTCATTATAATTAGTAATTGTGAAAATGATAGACATTTTAAAAAAGTACCGTATTTTCCGGACCGTAGGGCGTACCGGACTATAAGACGCACTGCCGATGAATGGTCTATTTTTTAAAATGTTTTTTCATATATTAGACCAGGGGTCGGCAACCTTTACCACTCAAAGAGCCATTTTGGCAAGTTTCACAAATTAAAGAAAGTAATGGGAGCCACAAAAAAAATTTTTAAATTTAAAATGAAAAACACCGCATACAAAGCTTAAATGCTTTGTGCTATGTTAACCAGGGGTCTCCGACACACGCATCGGCACGCACTTTAATGTGGAAAATTGATGTTAGTGCAGCCCGCGAGTTTTGAATGAATGTCGCTTGATAGCGTCATACTTGCCAACCCTCTCATTTTTCCCGGGAGACTCCCGAATATCAGAGCGTGATGACACTGCATTTGGCGCCCTCTACAGTCTGCCCTAACAATGTACCTGCTCGACCACATGTAGAATGCAGTTTCAGCTTGCTCACGTAAGTGACAGCAAGGCGTACTAACTCAGCAGCCACACATCTTACACTGACGGTACCAATACCCAGAATCCCATGCAGCCCTAACTCTTCCGCTCAACCAACGCACGGAGAGGGGGGCGGGGGGGGGGGTTGATGTGGGGGGATTTGGTGGTAGCGGGGGTGTATAATGTAGACCGGAAGAGTTAGGGCTGCATGGGATTCTGGGTAATGGTTGTGTTGTGTTTATGTTGTGTTACGGTGGGATGTTCTCCAGAAATGTGTTTTTCATTCTTTTTTGGTGTGGGTTCAGAGTGTGGCGCATATTTGTAACGTAACAATGTTAAAGTTGTTTGATACGGCTACCGTCAGTGTAAGCTGTGTGGCTGATGAGTAAGTATGCTTTGCTGTCTCCTGTGTGTGCAAGTAATAACAACATGCAACATGTGGCTGGACTGGCACGCTGTATGTAAATGCTATAGAGGACAATTACTGCAGTGCAATTAGGGCACGCCCTTTATTTAGTAATCAGAGTGTAAATTGGATTATTTTTTCCCTGGGAGTAATCTATGAGAGACACTGAGATCCATAAGTCTCCTGGGAAAATCGGGGGGGTCGGCATGTATGTAGCTGAGCCGCATCAGAGTGGTCAAGGAGCCGCATGCGGCTCCGGAGCCGCGGGTTGCCGACCCCTGTATTAGACGCACCGGATTATAGGGTGCATTAAAGGAGTCATATTAGTATTCTTTTTTTCTAAATGTAAAATACTTCATTGTGGTCTACATTAGGGCTGCAGCAACTAATTGATTAAAATTGATTATAAAAATAGTTGGCGATTAATTTAGTCATCGATTCGTTGGATTTATGCTATGCGCATGCACAGAGGCTACTTTTAAAAAAAAATTTAATTTTTATTTTTTTAATAAACCTTTATTTATAAACTGCAACATTTACAAACAGCTGAGAAACAATAATCAAAATAAGTATGGTGCCAGTATGCTGTTTTAAAAAAAAATAAAATACTGGAAAGGATAGAAATGTAATGTCTCTTTTATCCGACTATTAATCAATTAATCGAAGTAATAATCGGCAGATTAATCGATTATCAAATTAGTTGTTAGTTGCAGCCCTAGTCTACATAACATGTGATGGTGGTTCTTTGGTCAAAATGTTGCATAGATGATGTTTTACACATCATCTTCAAGCCACTTTCTGACAGTCGCTTCCGGATGCGCCGTTTTGTGGGCGGTCTTATTTCCGTGGCTCGCCTTCGACAGCGTCTTCTCCCCGTCATCTTTGTTGTAACGGTGTAGCGTGCAAGGACGGGGGTGGAAGAAGTGTCAAAAGATGGAGCTAACTGTTTTAATGACATTCACACTTTACTTCCATCAATAACGGAGCAGCATCTCCTCATTTGGAAACAACAACACCGGAAATGTGTCCCGTGAAAAAACATCCGACCGGAACTCTAATCCTTCCTTAGTTGGGTGAATAAGGAATACGCCGGTATGTTTTAGTGCTTTCATGGCGAATTAAATGACAAGTACGTTTCTTACAAGTATCATTATCACTGCAGGACGAGGAATAGCTAAACATGCTTCACTACACGCGAGAGCTCACCGGCGTCACAATGTAAACAAACACCATGGGTGGATCTACACCTGACATCCACTGCAGTGATACCAAGTACAGGAGCGTATCTAAGTCGAGGGAGTCGATACTATGATTATATCCATATTTTTTATCGTCACAAAATCTTTTTTTCTTTTAAAAAAAATGTATATTATGTTTATAAACTCTGGAAATATGTCCCTGGACACATGAGGACTTTGAATATGACCAATGTATGATCCTGTAACTACTTGGTATCGGCTCGATACCCAAATTTGTGGTCTCATCCAAAACTAATGTAAAGTATCAAACAACAGAAGAATAAGCGATTATTACATTTTAACAGAAGTGTAGATAGAACATGTTGAAACAGCATAAGCAGATATTAACAGTAAATGAACAAGTAGATTAATAATACATTTTTACAGTTTGTCCTTAATAATGTTGACAAAACTGCAACATTTACAAACAGCTGAGAAACAATAATCAAAATAAGTATGGTGCCAGATGCTGGTTTTTTTTCAATAAAATACTGGAAAGGATAGAAATGTAGTTTGTCTCTTTTATCCGACTATTAATCGATTAATCGAAGTAATAATCGACAGATTGACAAACTGTGCAATAGACTGCAACAGAGGCTATATTTCGACAGCGTCTTCTCCCCGTCATCTTTGTTGTAGCGGTGTAGCGTGCAAGGACGGGAGTGGAAGAAGTGTCAAAAGATGGAGCTAACTGTTTTAAAGGCGTACTGAAATGAATTTTTAAAATGTAAACGGGGATAGCAGATCCATTCTATGTGTCATACTTGATCATTTCGCGACATTGCCATATTTTTGCTGAAAGGATTTAGTATAGAACAACGACGATAAAGTTCGCAACTTTTGGTCGCTGATAAAAAAAAGCCTTGCCTATACCGGAAGTAGCGTGACGTCACAGAAGGAAGGATTCCTCACAATTCCCCGTTGTTTACAATGGAGCGAGAGAGATTCGGACCGAGAAAGCGACGATTACCCCATTCATTTGAGCGAGGATGAAAGATTCGTGGATGAGGAACGTTAGAGTGAAGGACTAGAGAGGCAGTGCAGGGTGTATCTTTTTTCGCTCTGACCGTAACTTAGGTACAAGGTCTCATTGAATTTCACACACTCTCCTTTTTCTATTTTGGATCACAGATTTGTATTTTAAACCACCTCGGATACTATATCCTCTTGAAAATGAGAGTCGAGAACGCGAAATGGACATTCACAGTGACTTTTATCTCCACGACAATACGTCGTTGACGCACTTTAGCTACGGAGCTAACGTGATAGCTTCGGGCTCAAATGCAGATAGAAACAAAATTTAAAAAAAACCCTGACTGGAAGGATAGACAGAAGATCAACAATACTATTAAACCATGAACATGTAAATACACGGTTAATAATTTCCAGCTTGGCGAATCTTAACAATTGAAGCTAACTTAGCTACGGAGCTAACGTGTTAGCATCAGGCTCAAATGCAGATAGAAACAAAATTTACAAAAACCCTGACTGGAAGGATAGACAGAAGATCAACAATACTATCAAACCATGAACACGGTTAATAATTTCCAGCTTGGCGAAGCTTAACAATTGAAGCTAACTACGGAGCGGCGGCGGGCGTTGTAGCTTTCGACGACACCCCGGCCGCCATCAGAGTCGGCAAGAAACATATATTTCCCCAAAGTTACGTACGTGACATGCACATAGCGACATGCACGTACGGGCAAGCGATCAAATGTTTGGAAGCCAAAGCTGTACTCACGGTAGTGCGTCTGCTATCCAGCTCAAACACAACACAACCTCCTGGTTCCGCTAATACACCGATCGCACCTACAACTTTCTTATTTGCAGTCTCCATTGTCCATTAAACAAATTGCAAAAGATTCACCAACACAGATGTCCAGAATACTGTGGAAGTGTTCGATGAAAACAGAGCAGTTTGTATGGTGACACATTTGGTACGAATACTTCCGTTGCCATCGTAACGTCACGCGCATACGTCATCATACGTAGACGTTTCCAACCAGAAGTTTAGCGGGAAATTTAAAATTGCACTTTATAAGTTAACCCGGCCGTATTGGCATGTGTTGCAATGTTAAGATTTCATCATTGATATATAAACTATCAGACTGCGTGGTCGGTAGTAGTGGCTTTCAGTTGGCCTTTAATGACATTCACACTTTACTTCAATCAATAACGGAGCAGCATCTCCTCATTTGGAAACAACAACACCGGAAATGTGTCCCGTGAAAAAACATCCGACCGGAACTCTAATCCTTCCTTCCTAGGGTGAATAAGGAATACGCCGGTATGTTTTAGCGCTTTTATGGCGAGTTAAATGACAAATATAAGTAAGAACTTTACAGTACTTTATATTAGAAATGGCAACAGCGGAGGATGAATGTCACATAACAAGAAGATAGAGAAAAAGAAGAAGCTTATCGACTACGGAGTCGGCACAGACATGTGCAATTTTTCAGGATTTATGCAGATCCCAAATACAGATCAGCAGGTACCAGAACGTAAGAAAAGTTGCTTTTGCATAATATTGCGAAACAAAACGCCAGATAATATGTCTTACCTTAAACACACACCATAATAACACTTGTATGTTTAATGCGCCGACAATCCATTAAGTGGTGCGGCTTCATAGCCTACCAAAGTCGTACTAAAACATTTTGACAGATTTTTGAGCGCCGTGTGTAATGTTCTATATTTTCAATGGAACATTTAAAATGTTGGTGTTTGCATGTTCTCCCCGTGACTGCGTGGGTTCCCTCCGGGTACTCCGGCTTCCTCCCACCTCCAAAAAACATGCACCTGGGGATAGGTTGATTGGCAACACTAAATTGGCCCGAGTATGTGAATGTGAGTGTGAATGTTGTCTATCTGTGCTGGCCCTGCGATGAGGTGGCGACTTGTCCAGGGTGTACCCCGCCTTCCGCCCGAATGCAGCTGAGATAGGCTCCAGCACCCAGCGCGACCCCAAAAGGGACAAGAGATAGAAAATGGATGGATGGTGTTGTTTACTTGAGACCCATCATAGTGCAGCCTACACTTATCTCTTATGTTTGACTGCCATCTACTGGTCACACTTATCATTACACCATGAACCAAATAAAATAGCTTCGAGGTCGGTAAGCTCAACCAAACTTATTCCTTACATTAGGCACACCGGGTTATAAGGTGCACTGTCGAGTTTTGAGGAAAAAAAAGAATTTTAAGTGCACCTTATAGTCCAGAAAATACAGTATATGTTTTACTAAACCATTCATGGTAACATTGCAAACAGCCTCTTTAAAGGCGTTGACTGTTTAATTTTGGTGTGAAGCTACAAAGCATCTGTATGCATAAATACGTCTCAATTATTCTACTTTAGTACTAATAATTATGTTAATATCATTTTTTTATTAGATTGTGATAATTGAAGCACAATCTGATCTGATCTGAGCACAAATGATCACAATATAAATAATAATAATGGTTATTGTTTTTAATCACTTTGAATTCTAGCCCACAACTTGTGTTTACATGTGTTCCCAAAGCAACTGGTGGTGCATTGATTAGTACATTTTTAAAAGTGTCATAATTCTTTGACATTCTTATAGGGTTGTACGTTATACCGGTACTAGTATAGTACAGCAATACTAATTAATCATATTCGGTACTATACCGCCTCTGAAAAGTACTGGTCCCCGCCCCCCCCCCCCCCCCCCCCCTTTTTTTTAACGGGCATGACGGCGTGTCGTCACGTTGCGACATTGCTGGTTTTACGAGCAGAGGGGCATGTTCGGCAGCGCACAATCACGGAGTACTTACAAGCTGACACAGTTTGTAGACAGAAAAGGGAAAACGGACCCATTTTGGCTTAAAAACTAAAAATAAAGGTGAAGTTATAACACTGAAACACCCTCAGGAAGAGGTGCTTTAAGACATGGCTAGCTAGCGAGCAGCTAACATCCATCCGCAGTCTGCAGTGTTTTAGCTACTTCTAAATCACTAATCCTGGCCTCCATGGCGACAAATAAAGTAAGTTTCTTACAGGTATCATTATCACTGCAGGACGAGGAATAGCTAAACATGCTTCACTACACACGAGAGCTCACCGGCGTCACAATGTAAACAAACACCATGGGTGGATCTACACCTGACATCCACTGTAATGATACCAAGTACAGGAGCGTATCTAAGTCGAGGGAGTCGATATTACTATGATTATATCAATATTTTTTATCGACACAAAATCTATTTTCCTTTTAAAAAAATGTTTATATTATGTTTATAAACTCTGGAAACATGTTCCTGGACACATGAGGACTTTGAATATGACCAATGTATGATCCTGTAAGTACCGAATTTTCCGCACTATAAGGCGCACCGGATTATAAGGCGCACCTTCAATGAATGGCCTATTTTAAAACGTGGTTCATATATAAGGCGCATAGAATAGACGCTACAGTAGAGGCTGGGGTTACGTTATGCATCCATTAGATGGAGCTGCGCTAAAGGGAATGTCAACAAAACAAATAGTGATTGTACTGACACTTCTACTTGCTGCTCTCTGTTCAACAGAGAGCAGCAGGTGCGCCTTATAGTGCGGAAAATACGGTACTTGGTATCGGATCGATACCCAAATTTGTGGTCTCATCCAAAACTAATGTAAAGTATCAAACAACAGAAGAATAAGCGATTATTACATTTTAACAGAAGTGTAGATAGAACATGTTGAAACAGAAAATAAGTACATATTAACAGTAAATGAACAAGTAGATTAATAATCAATTTTTACAGTTTGTCCTTAATAATGTTGACAAAATAATAGGTAGATAAATGACACAATATGTTACTGCATATGTCAGCAGACTAAATTAGGAGCCTTTGTTTGTTTACTTACTACTAAAAGACAAGTTGTCTAGTATGTTCACTATTTTATTTATGGATACAATTGTTCTTCGGTTACAATAAGAAACATATGTTTATTGTACCGTAAGATTTTTTGTTAAAAATAAAGCCAATAATGCCATTTTTTGTGGTACCCTTTATTTAGAAAAGTATCAAAATACATTCTGGTACTGGGACAACCGTACATTCTTATTATCGATGCACGCTGGCCAACTTATTAGGCACACTTTGAGTGGTTATATGTGTCACAAATGGTGCTTTTCAACTGGTAACTCTTTTCAGTTTTGATTGAGGCATTCCTTTCTCAGTGTTTACTACTGTGGTTGTGGTTAACAGTAGCGAGAGCTGTTATTGATATTTAACCCTTGTCACATTGCCTAATGAGATCAACCAGATATATTTGGTTATGTGCTTATTACTCGTATTGTTTTTTTTCCCAGAATATTAAAGCTCCAAAGAAGCACCAGAGGAAAGGTTCAGACCGTTTTGACAGCCTTGTGGAGCAGTACAAGAAGAAACTTCTCTCAAAAACGCAGAAAAACTCTGGTATGAGAAATAACAAGTGGTTCGATAGTTAATTTAAACGCAAAGTTTGTCGTCTGTACTCGAAGGCGACGTCAGTGATGCTGATTTTAATTATGGTGTTAAACTTTACAATATGATACCTCTGTAATTCACCATTTTGTCCCACCACCAGCAAAGCAAACTCATTTTGATTTTACTTGTAAGATTTTTATTAAATATATCAAAACAATTGGGTGTGCATTATTATCTATTATCTGTTTGTCTACAGTCATTTGAAAAACTCACTTTATGAAACATGTTTTTTTCTTAAATAGTTATCAATACAGTGTTTATAAAAAAAATACAGTACAAAAATATACAAAAGGCGCATTTAAAGGCTACAAACAGGAAGAGCTATGTGTGAATCTGTGATCTTTCCCAGCACAGATGAGCATTTGGAATTTACTGCGACTGTCTTTGCAGAAAAAGTAAATACAATATATAAATAAATCTGAGCATTTAAATACGTGTGCATTAAAGATGAGTTTTTCAGCATTTCTCCAGCTGGTCCATGTTGTGCAGCAGCTGACCGAGGAGCTCCTTCACTCTCATGAGCGCCTCCATGCTTACGGTGAGGACGAAGGCTCGCTGACTCTGCAGCCGCTGCAGTGGACCGGATACTGACGGCTTGGGCTTGGAGTCGCTGCAGTGACCCCGCCTCCACTGCACCAGGTAACCCTTTAGGGACGAGATGTCCGTCTTGACCTGGGACACGTTCAGGGAGTCCGAGATGAGGTCGTTGTAGCCGTCCAAGAGCGCCACCACCGAGGAGAGCCCGTCCAGTTGGTCCGCAGGCGACGCCAACGTCACGCCAGCAGGAGCCTGCGCCGAAATGGCAGCAATCAGTCAAGTTTGTCGCTTGACGTTTATTTAATGATGTTCATCCTGAGAGCGTTACCTGGATGTTTGTATTCAGCCTCACAACCAGCTGCTCGGCCATCCGCTTCACCTTGGATTTAATCCTCATGGCGTCCGTCGGCAGAGGCACAGCTGTGGTCATGCTCAACACGTGGGAGAAAGACACCAGGAAGGCCAAGGTGACGTAGTCCATGTTTGCTCACTTTATTTTCTGAGAGAAACACAAACATTAGATAGGATGCATGTCGTTTTGTTTCTTCCCTTCATCGCACGTCTTCCTGTCACGTCCGCTCATCAACACAACGCTGTGTTTGCAAATAATAGTCCAAGTACAAAGATCATGAACTGTCTAAATGCAGACATCTGCTGAGGTCTTGCTATCCTGATTTGGATTGTAGATAACCTTAGCACACAATGCATTACTGCAAAGTATTGTACCGTATTTTTCAGACTATAAGTTGCAGTTTTTTTCATAGTTTGGCCGGGGGTGCGACTTATACTCAGGAGCGACTTATGTGTGAAATTATTAACACATTAGCGTAAAATATCAAATAATATTATTTAGCTCATTCACGTAAGAGACTAGACGTATAAGATTTCATGGGATTTAGCGATTAGGAGTGACAGATTGTTTGGTAAACGTATAGCATGTTCTTTTTGTTATAGTTATTTGAATGACTCTTACCATAATATGTTACGTTAACATACCAGGCACGTTCTCAGTTGGTTATTTATGCTTCATATAACGTACACTTATTCAGCCTGTTGTTCACTATTCTTTATTTATTTTAAATTGCCTTTCAAATGTCTATTCTTGGTGTTGGATTTTATCAAATAAATTTCCCCAAAAAATGCGACTTATACTCCGGTGCGACTTATATATGTTTTTTTTCCTTCTTTATTATGCATTTTCGTCCGGTGCGACTTATACTCCGGAGCGACTTATACTCTGAAAAATACGGTAGTTATTAATATTACTAATAATTGTACTATTATTTTAATTAGTCATCCCTCGCCACGCTACGCTGCAAATATTGCGGTTTCACCACATTGCACATTTTCTTTCCTTTTTTTAAAGCATATTCTACAACAATTGCAGTTAAAATTAAGCATGACCAAGCTTTCAAGTTGCTAAATGAGTTAAAAATAGTAGTAATTGCCACAATGCATAAAGTCAGTGTTCAAAAACAAGAAAAAAAAAATACAAAAATTAGGGGTCTTTTATTTGAACTAAGCAAAATGATCTGCCAATAGAACAAGAAAATTTGGCTAGTCAAGACTTTCCAAAACAAGTAAAATTAGCTAACCTCAATGAACCCAAAAATACCTTAAAATAAGTATATTCCCACTAATAACTAGTGCACTTTTCTTGGTAGAAAAAAAGAGACCTTTTTGCTCAATATGTTGAAAAATATTCTTAAATGAAGTAAATGCTAGTGCCATTATCTTGACATAATGATGATCATGATTTTTTTTTCATGCTTGAAGTAATAAATTATTACTTTAAAAAATTAGTTTTATACTTATTTTTATAGTTGTATACTGTTAATGACACAGCTTTGCATCAGTTGATATTCTAGTTTTGCTCAATATAGGTCATAAAATCTCAGCAACAAGCTGAATATCTTACTGAGATCATTTAGGACCAAAACACTTAAAACAAGTAAAACACTCCAACATAAAATCTGCTTAGTGAGAAGAATTATCTTCTCAGACAGAAAATAAGCAAATATCACCCTTATTTGAGATATTTAATCTTACTTAGATTTCAGTTTTTGCAGTGCACTGGAGGAGACCAAACCAATCAGAGCGTGCTGTTCAGTATCATAGCCACTGATTGGCTCACCTCAGGCAGCATTATTATATTGCATTAAAATAATGTAAGGGTGACTAAAGGGTGATATTTCATGTCCAGAGGGCTCTCATGATGTTGAAAACAAATATTTAAGATTGATAATACACAAATAAAACAAGCAACCGGTTCCAAATGTGAAAATACTATTATCTGGTGCATGTAGCATGCATTTGTTTTTATTTTGATTCAGGATTCACAATTGAAATAAAAACAGATACTTTAAAATGGACCACACCAAGGTCCTGGAGTATACTATTTATTTGTCAAGAAAATAAGAAAATGCAGATTTCAATAATATATTTTATATACAGTACAAGCCAAAAGTTTGGACACACCTTCTCATTCAATGCATTTTCTTTATTTTCATGACTATTTACATTGTAGATTGTCACTGAAGGCATCCAAACTATGACTGAACACATGTGGAGTTATGTACTTAACAAAAAAAGGTGAAATAACCGAAACATGTTTTATATTCTAGTTTCTTCAAAATAGCCACCCTTTACTCTGATTACTTTTTCGCACACTCTTGGCATTCTCTCGGCGAGCTTCAAGAGGTAGTCACTTAAAATGGTTTTCACTTCACAGGTGTCATAGTTTTGATGCCTTCAGTGACAATCTACAATGTAAATAGTCATGAAAATAAAGAACATGCATTGAAATGAGAAGGTGTGTCCAAACTTTTGGCCTGGACTGTACATAAATATATTAACATCCTAAGAAGTATTACACTAATAAATACAATATTTTTTTTATTTTGTTTAATTTATAATATTTAGAAATACAAATTTAAAAGTAACACATATTCATAACAATGTTCAGGTAGAGAAATTATGTCATAAGTAGAACAGATCAAAAATGATTAATGACTTAAATCAGATTAGTTGAGCCAATTGAACATAAAACACTATCACGTGAGTCACATGACTACTTATCCACAGGCATGCAGAGTAATAAAGGAAATACCGGTAGTTTAAAAATGATGACATCGTTTCGTACTCACACTTTTACCCTAATAACTAATAGCTGATGTTGGTAACCGTAACCAACAAGGATGCTTTTACAGCTCAATCCAACATTTAAGCATCCCACAAAAGGCTTCATGTATTTTACAAACACACATTAAAATGTAGCTGAGAAGAAAGTTGCGCTTACCTTTACTTGGTTGTGTGTCCACTGTTAGGTGGCCATCAGCATATCTTATAGTGGTGGGATGTTGAGTCATCTCTTACTCATCTCTTTCCCCGACCCCCTTGTCCATCCCCTCACCTAGCTCTTCCCATCGCACCCCCTGGTTGTAATGCAGAGAGGGGCGGAGTAAATATAATAATAATAATATTATTATAATATAATAATACAACATTTTCGGAACAATTAACGCGCCATTTTTGAGTCACGAGTCAAAAATGCATCCAAATGCGTCCTTAATGTTCTTTGAAGAAGCATAGCTAATGGATTTCCAATGCCTATTTAACCCAAAACCTGCATTTTACATGAAGTCCTACTTCCAAATAATCACCGTACGTGTTTTATGCTGTGTTGACCTCCTCTGTCTGTGGCTCATTCTAAATATTGCCCAACGCCACTAGGTCAGTTCTATTTGTTTAGAAAGGAACTTCACACAAGTCACGTCGCTGAACTCTACCGTAGATTACCATTCAGGAATAATCTATCTACAATGTCAAAGATTGTTGAGTTATCAAATTAATTGTAATTGTATTTATTTGTTTTATTTCTGATATTATGTTTTCTATTGCATGTCTGCACCAGAGAAGGAGCTGTATTTAATCTCCTTGTGCATGCGTATAGTGACAATAAAATACATTTTGTTCTACAGTGGAGCGGCGTGGCTGGGTTGGTAGAGCGGCCGTGCCAACAACTTAAAGGTTCCAGGTTGGATCCCGGCTTTTGCCATCCCAGTCACAGCCGTTGTGTCCTTGGGCAAGACACTTAACCCACCTGCTCCCAAGCGCCACCCCACACTGTTTTAAATATGTAGATAATACATACATACATATGTGTGTGTGTATATATATATACGTGTATGTGTGTATATGTGTATGTATGTACCGGTATACATGGATGTATGTACTGTATGTATATATGTATATACGTGTATAGATATATGTGTATATGTATGTTTGTATGTATGTATACATGTATGTACTGTATATATATATGTGTATACATACGTATACATGTGTATATGTATGTAAATATGTGTACATGTATGTATATAAGTGTATATGTATGTATGTACTGTATGTATACATGTATGTATATATGTATTTATGTATATATATATGTGTATATATATATATTTATATGTATATATATATGTATATATATATGTGTATAGATATATATGTATATATATATGTGTATATATATATATATATATGTGTATATGTATATATATATGTGTGTGTGTGTATATATATATATATGTATATATATATATAGATACTAGGGCTGCAACTAACGATTAATTTGATAATCGGTTAATCTGTCGATTATTACTTCGATTAATCAATTAGTAATCGGGAAAAAGAGACAAACTACATTTCTATCCTATCCAGTATTTTATTGAAAAAAAACAGCATACTGGCACTATACTTATTTTGATTATTGTTTCTCAGCTGTTTGTAAATGTTGCAGCTTATAAATAAAGGTTTATTTAAAAAAAAAAAAAAAAATTAATCTAAAAAAAACCTAAAAACTCTGCGCATAGCATAGAGCCAACGAATCGATGACTAAATTAATCGGCAACTATTTTAATAATCGATTTTAATCGATGAGTTGTTGCAGCCTTAATAGAAACGTGTATATGTTTGTGCATGTGTATGTGTATGTATGTATATATATATGTATGTGCATGTGTATATGTATGTGTGTTTATGTGTGTATGTATGTATATGTATGTATATATATGTATGTACCTGTATGTATATGTGTAGAAATGTATGTATATATCTATGTATGAATATATGTACAAATGTACTGTATACATGTATACAATTATTTTGCATGTTTTTAATTACTTTACATTAGTTTATAAGAATGGTTGCCCCGGGAGATTTTCGGGAGGGGCACTGATATTCGGGAGTCTCCCGGGAAAATGGGGAGGGTTGGCAAGTATGACTGGGAGATGCAACTGCTCTGTACTTCTCCCTACGTCCATGTACCACTCCGTACAGCAGCGTTTTAAAAAGTCATACATTTTACTTTTTGAAGCCGATACCGATAATTTCCGATATTACATTTTAAAGAATTTATCGGCCGATAATAACATCTGTAATCTGGTGTCATACCTCCTAACTAGGTGTCCTTCACACCTACATTTCTGTCTAAGGTCTGTATTTGACACCATGTCCTTCTTTAACCTATCATTATTTCCATAGCCCGTTCCAGGTGTTTGGCACCATATGAGAGAACAAGTATGGTCAAATACCTGCCTCTTGAGGGAGATGGGGAGAGTAGACTCTCAAAAGATGTAGCTGAGTGAGCCAAACGTCACCCAACTCATCTGGATTCTTCTCTTCGCTGGTTTCATTGTTGAAGGTGATTTGCTTCCCAAGATGTTTATAGTGATCTACTGTTGGTCGTTTCTTTGGAGTTTGGGTTGTTGTTGCTCATCATGACTTAAGTTGTCTTCATGTCCATGTTAAAGCCTCTGCAAGATCCTGTAAGGATATCTTCGGCGAATCCAAAATGCGTGAGATATTCCCCGTCACCTCGGATTCCTTAGTCGCTCCAGTCAGTATTCTTGAACGCTTCCTCCTGAGCTGCGTAGTGAATAGCTAAACATCTTGTAGAGTTGAGCTAGTAAGCTGATAGGCCTGAAGTTCTTTATACCTTTCTGGAATATGAGAATGACTTTTGACTCGTTCCACTTAGAGCAGGGGTGTCAAACGTACGGCCCGAGGGCCGGATCAGGCCCGCAAACCGGTTTTATCCGGCCCGCGGGATGAGTTTGCCAAGTATAAAAATTAACCTGACCTTTTTGAATGAAAGAAACAGCTGTTCTAAATGTGTCCACTGGATGTCGCAATAGCAATTATTTGTATCTTTGTAGATGATGCTACATATGTACAAAATAAACCACATGATGTTAGTACATTAGTTGAGGAAAATGATCAAACTAAATAAATAACATACTGTAATTTGATTTTGATAAACATTTTTGGAAACACTTTAGAATGGGGAACATATTCACCATTGATTAGTTGCTTATTAAAGTAACAAAGACTTAATTTAGAGTTATTTGGACACTAGGGAAACATATAAGGGTTAGGGTTAGGGTTACTAATGAGCAATAATTCTGAGGTTATTGAGAGAAGACTCTTATTTAATGACTTACTGGTTGTATAATAAGGCCATGCAGAATAAGGCATTAATAAGTACTTAATAATGACTAATTAAGTCCCAATATGTTACTAATTTGCATGTTAATAAGCAATTAATTAATGGTGAATATGTGTTCCCCATACTAAAATGTTACCAATTTTTTTTATCTTGATTGAAAATTAACACCAATGAGTTGATTGATGAACATGATCATATAATTTGTTCAGAAAATATAAATAACGACAAATAAAGTATATATACTATTAACCCAACAACATTATGATTTGTACAATTTCAGAGTGTGCTTGTTCTATTTTTAAACAAAGAAAACAATCTGAAGTTGTCTTTATTTTTAAGTTATCGTGCCGTGATTTTACCAGTCTGGCCCACTTGGGAGTAGATTTTTCTCCATGTGGCCCTCGATCTAAAATGAGTTTGACACCCGTGACTTAGAGGGTATTTCTTCCTCATGCAAGATTCTTGTTAAATAGGGCAGTGATTATTGTAGTGTCTGCGTCTGCTGTTAATTCTTCCTCTCCAAGGTTTCATTTTCCTTAGGGCTTGTTTGACTTCATCTAGTACAGAGGTGTCAAACTCGTTTTCATTGAGGGCCACATCGAAGGTATGGCTACCATTGTAGGGCCACTTGTAACAGCGAAATATATTTGAATTTGCCAATGATTTAGATTATTATATACTGTATATATTCTTTATGTGTAAAACTTTTTTTTTTTTAAATGTAGATTTTACCATGAAAGACTGAATTTCACTGTAAACATTAGTGTTTTTTTACATATTACATATTACTAGAGATGTCCGATAATATCGGACTGCCGATATTATCGGACGATAAATGCTTTAAAATGTAATATCGGAAATTATCGGTATCAGTTTCAAAAAGTACAATTTATGACTTTTTAAAATGCCACTGTACGGAGTGGTACATGGATGTAGGGAGAAGTACAGAGCAGTTGCGTCTCCCAGTCATACTTGCCAACCCTCCCCATTTTCCCGGGAGACTCCCGAATTTCAGTGCCCCTCCCGATTTCCAATATTGGAGGCGTGCCTTAAAGGCACTGCCTTTGCGTGCCGGCCCAATCACATAATATCTACGGCTTTTCACACACACAAGTGAATGCAATGCATACTCGGTCAACAGCCATACAGGTCACACTGAGGGTGGCCGTATAAACAACTTTAACACTGTTACAAATATGCGCCACCCTGTGAACCCACACCAAACAAGAATGACAAACACATTTCGGGAGAACATCCGCACTGTAACACAACATAAACACAACAAAACAAATACCCAGAACCCCTTGCAGCACTAACTCTTCCGGGACGCTACAATATACACCCCCCGCTACAATATACACCCCCCCAACCCACTCCACCCACCTCAACCTCCTCATGCTCTTTCAGGGAGAGCATGTCCCAAATTCCAAGCTGCTGTTTTGAGGCATGTTAAAAAAATAATGCACTTTGTGACTTCAATAATAAATATTTTTTTTATTAATGTTTTTAATGATAATATCATCCATCCATCCATCCATCCATCCATTTTCTACCGCTTATTCCCTTCGGGGTCGCGGGGGGCGCTGGAGCCTATCTCAGCTACAATCGGGCGGAAGGCGGGGTACACCCTGGACAAGTCGCCACCTCATCGCAGGGCCAACACAGATAGACAGACAACATTCACACTCACATTCACACACTAGGGCCAATTTAGTGTTGCCAATCAACCTATAGGATAATATCAATTAGTTTAAAAAAAAAATTATTACTAATATTGATGCTGTTGTCAATAATGTTAATTTTTGTTTCACTACATTTGGATTGTTCCGTGTCATGTTTGTGTGTCCTTAATTGCTCTCAATTGCTCTGTTTGTTGTTGTTCTTAATGTTGCTAGGACGGGCTTGGTTTTGGAATTGGATTGCATTGTTGTGATATTGTTGTGTATTGTTTTGTTGATTGATTAATAAATTCATTAAGCATAATAATGTGTTAATTCCACGACTGTATATATCGGTATCGGTTGATATCGGAATCGGTAATTAAGAGTTGGACAATATCGGAATATCGGATATCGGCAAAAAAGCCATTATCGGACATCTCTACATATTACTGTTAATAGAAAAACAGTACCTAAAAAATTGTGATACTGTTTTTCCATTTGCAGTAATGCACCATCAAAACAACAAACGTACATTTTGCAACAAAGCAGCTCTGTCGACAGAATTTTACCATTGGGAAAAAAAAAAAGTTCGTTTTTTCAATGTACTGTGATGTGTTGTAAAAACCACCATCAATTGTACCGTAAAATCTAATGTAATTTTTACAGTGTACAATTCGATGGATAACTTGCTTTAAAATCACAAGTCAAGTAGATGATTATTTATTCCTATTTTGATATAAAGATATAAAGAAAACATTTTTGGGACATTTTTGATATAGTATTTATTTCAAGTTTAAAAGATATCCACTTTAATGCAGTACATACCGTATTTTTCGGATCATAGGGCGCACAGCTGATGAGTGGTTCTATTCAGGTCTATTTTCATACATAAGGCGCATTAAAGGAGTCATATTAGGATTTTTTTCTAAATGTAAAACACTTCCTTGTGGTCTACATAACATGTAATGGTTCTTTGCTCAAAATGTTGCATTCATGTTTTACAGACCATCTTCAAGTCACTTCAGGATGCGCCGTTTTGTCGTCGGTCTTATTTACGTGGCTCACCTTCGACGGCGTCTTCTCCCCGTCATCTTTGTTGTAGCGGTGTAGCGTGCAAGGACGGGAGTGGAAGAAGTGTCAGAAGATGGAGCTAACTGTTTTAATGACATTCAGACTTTACTTCAATCAATAACGGAGCAGCATCTCCTCATCCATGGCTCACTAGTGCAACAACGTTGGAAATGTGTCCCGTGAAAAACCGTCCGACCAGAACTCTCTAATAACTAAAGTTCCTTGGGTGAGTAATGTAAACTCACTACACCGGTATGTTTTAGCGCTTCCATAGCAAGATATAAGTTAGAACCATACACTCCTTTATATTAAGAAGGTAGAGAAAAAGAAGAAGCTTGGACTACAATGGCGGACCTGTGCAAATATTCAGGACTTATGCAGATCCCAAATACACATCAGCAGGTACCAGAAGGTAAGAAAATTTGCTTTTGCATAATATTGCAAAACAAAACGCCAGATAATGTGTCCGCTAATAGGTGCCATTTTGCGTCTTTATACACACACCATAAAAATACTCGTACTTCTGACTATGGTAGCCGTAATGCGCCAACAAACCATCAAACGGTGCAGCTTCAAAAGTCATACTAAAACATTTTGAAAGATTTTTGAGCGCCGTGTGTAATGTTCTTTATTTTCAATGGAACATTTAAAGTTTTGGTGTTGTTTACTGGCGTCATCTTGCAGTCTACACGTATCTCTTATGTGTGACTGCCATCTACTGGTCACACTTATCATTACACCTTGTACCAAATAAAATAGCTTTGAGGTCGGTAAGCACAACCGGAATTATTCCGTACATTAGGCGCACCGTCGATTTTTGAGAAAATTAAAGGATTTTGAGTGTGCCTTATAGTCCGAAAAATGCGGTATATTTTTTAAATGTAAAAATGGAAAGAATACATTTCCTGAAAAAACATATAAGGCACTTTTGACGCATATCATTTTCCAGGCGTTCGTGGGCCAAATAAAATGATGTGGCGGGCCATATCTGGCCCCTGGGCCTTGAGTTTGACACCTGTGATCTAGTAGGATAGGTGGTACATCCTCTGGTCTACTTGACCGATCTTCTCTTGTTCAATTTCCTTTATTCAACCAGGTAAAGACTCATTGAGATGAAAATCTCTTTTTCAAGAGCGACCTGACCAATGTGGTTGACCACTACTGCATAGAGCTATTAAAAGAAAAATTATACAATTAATTAATTTTTCAAACTGAGACTCACTGACTTTGGCTCATTTTCTGTGAACAACATATATCAGAATGCATATTTAATGACCACACACTTGGGATGTCCGATAATGGCTTTTTTGCCAATATCCGATATTCCGATATTGTCCAACTCTTAATTACCGATACCGATATCAACCGATACCGATACATACAGTTGTGGAATTAACACATTATTATGCCTAATTTGGACAACCAGGTATGGTGACGATAAGGTCCTTTTTAAAAAAAAAAAAAAAAGATAAATAACTTAAAAACATATTCTTGAATAAAAAAGAAAGTAAAACAATATAAAAACAGTTACATAGAAACTAGTAATTAATGAAAATGAGTAAAATTAACTGTTAAAGGTTAGTACTATTAGTGGACCAGCAGCACGCACAATCATGTGTGCTTACGGACTGTATCCCTTGCAGACTGTATTGATATATGTTGATATATAATGTAGGAACCAGAATATTAATAACAGAAAGAAACAACCCTTTTGTGTGAATGAGTGTAAAAGGGGGAGGGTTTTTTTTTTGGGTTGGTGCACTAATTTTAAATGTATCTTGTGTTTTTTATGTTGATTTAATAAAAAAACAACAAAAAAAACCGATACCGATAATAAAAAAATTGATACCGATAATTTTACATTTTAAAGCATTTATCGGACATCTCTACCACACACCATACACCCCCCCTTACACATTTCTATTACATATAATATGTCCGGGTCCACTGGACCCGGGGCTAAAAGAAGTGTGGAAATTGATGTTCTGTGTACCACACACACACACAGGGGCGCCGAAAAGGGGGGGTAAAGGAGACAGATTCTAGGGGCCCATGATGGAGGGGGGCCCACAGAGGCCCCTAATGATGATGAAATTATAATACAGGGGGCCCTGTAAAGATTATTTTCATGGGGCCCAAAATCCCTAGCGGCGCCCCTGCACACACACATACACACAGCAGGCCTAGGTGTGTAGGTACACAGAACATCAGAGGGTCAAATGTGCAAGAAAATGAGAGCAGACAATGTTGACAAACCATGTTGCAACCTTGTGTGGGAACCGCAGGTGCAGAAACACAAAAGAAGAATCCCTGTGGGATGCAGAAACTGGCAGAGAAATTTTCCGTGCAACGTTCATATTGTTGTTACTCAGCCAGCGTTTGTGGGTCTGATGGACCCGTTGCACTTTGTGGCTTTTAATGCCTCACAATCAAACACTTTTATGTTAAAATACTAAACAGATGTTTATTGGTATAAGGTAAAATACTTAAAATACTAAACAGATGTTTATTGGTATAAGGTAAACATCTGTTCAGTATTTTAACATAAAAGTGTTTGATTGTGAGGCATTAAAAGCCACAAAATGCATCGGGTCCATTAGACCCACAAACGCTGGCTGAGTAACAACAATATGAACATTACACAGGGGTTAAAAAAACATACAAACTATTTCACTGATCTTATGTTTGTCACTGGTCTCTGTTCCATTGATGTCCGTTATGGTGGACATGAGTTGCCTTCCACTCTGCAATTTTCTATTGATGATCTTTGGGCCTTTATTTTTTTCCATATTTGTTCCGTGCTTTCTCTTCTCCTCTCATCTTTTCTGTTGTCTGTCAAATCTTGTCTGCCTGGTTCGAGTACTTTCCTTTTATGATTTCATTATTCTCCTTGTTATCTACTGTTGGTATACTCCAGACACATTATCCAGAAGATTTTTCGGCACAGAACCAGGTCACTCCAATCCATCTTTTTATGCCGCACTGCTTATTTGACCACAAGTGCCTGCGTGTGTTTTGACGATTTTTAGACGTCAGCACGTACAGTAAAAACATTGCGTAACAATTGCGGCCTTCTAATGAAAACAACCTCCGTCAAAGTTTCCTAATGGGGCTTCTCAGCCATTTTTTGATGTCTTAATTCTTTTTTTTTTTATGCTCATGAAAGAGCTGTTCTTTGATGTTGTGTCATAGATACGTCAGGAAAGAAGGCCTTCGAGGAGGTCCACAAGTCCTTATGGGAAATTAAAAGCCAAACAAGCCTCGTATGCTTGTTTTAGTTTTCTCTCAAGGTAATTTACTGTAAAGCCTGCATACCTCACACACACACACTAATCCACACACACATATGGAGGGGGAGAGAAAACAGAGGTCCAATAAAAGTCGAACATCATCTTTGTGACACGCTTAACTTGAGCAGAAATATGATCGAATTTGCAAATTGACGAGAAAAGGCACACGGAAGGACACATTTCTGGGAATTAGAGTCAACCGGTGGCAGTCCCA